>NC_142525.1:31988216-32098216 GCF_964205215.1 Stylophora pistillata
TAATCGGAAATCGGACACAAGTGTGCAAAATCTGAGATCGGCCACCAGTGTCCTTAATCGGAAATCGGACACAAGTGTGCAAAATCTGAGATCGGCTACCAGTGTCCTTAATCGGAAATCGGACACAAGTGTGCAAAATCTGAGATCGGCTACCAGTGTCCTTAATCGGAAATCGGACACAAGTGTGCAAAATCTGAGATCGGCTACCAGTGTCCTTAATCGGAAATCGGACACAAGTGTGCAAAATCTGAGATCGGCTACCAGTGTCCTTAATCGGAAATCGGACACAAGTGTGCAAAATCTGAGATCGGCTACCAGTGTCCTTAATCGGAAATCGGACACAAGTGTGCAAAATCTGAGATCGGCTACCAGTGTCCTTAATCGGAAATCGGACACAAGTGTGCAAAATCTGAGATCGGCTACCAGTGTCCTTAATCGGAAATCGGACACAAGTGTGCAAAATCTGAGATCGGCTACCAGTGTCCTTAATCGGAAATCGGACACTGTTGTTCCCAAAGTTAACATTAAGGGTCGCGGCTTTTTGCGCGTAGTTGTTACATTTCAAAACATTACCTTTTCGCATCTTGTTCATGTCCCAAACAAAGTTTGTTCGTCCCATGTTTTCTACCAAGATCTCCAGGTTGTGCTTGGTTTGCTTGGCTGAGCGTAGTGACTGTTCATGATTCTGACTCACTGCAATCACCACAGGACTTTTATATCCCATACTTGCGTCATATGTTTGAATCAGTACAGAATCTAAAAGGATCTGAGGCAATCGATGTTTTAAAAATATTGTTGGACTGTTTGGGACCTGACGTTAACTCTTAGCCGGAAAAAGGCTAGTTTCATTTCAGACAGGTGGTGGATAAAAAAAAAACGCTCTTAATCTCTTAATATTCCTGCACTCTTCAAAAAACTGCGGCTATCTATAGCCAAGCCTCGCTTTATCTGTTAGATTAGGCAAATTAAGGAATTTCTAAGAAGCAGGTTCGAGTCGTTGAAATCTAGTTAGGAAAAGCTTGTTTGAAACACCCCCTTTCCCCACTCCCGGAGATTTACTTTGGAGCTGCTTACTTTTGTTGTTGTTTAATATACAGTGTATTATCGCCCATTTGTAAAACCATACCCGCCCGCCCCACCCCCACCAAGAAAGGAGAGGCAGGAACGAAGGAAAAACTGATCAGAAGATATGTTTGATGAATGCTACCACTGAATTAAAAATATTGTACAGTTCGAAGCAGATACCCAAAGAAAAATTGCTCAACTAACAGCTAGCAGGGCTCCTGCAACTGATCAAAGGTCGTACCTGAGCTCTGTCCAAAATTTGCTCCATTACAATCTCCTTTGGGTAGTGAGGTAACTCTGTCTGGTACAGTATAAAACCATATCCTTGTCCTCCATTGTTATTAATTGGCAGTTGTTCCATCGGCATCACATGACCACTTTCTATGGGGGTCTAAAGCAACAAAAATTTGACGCTTTATAAATATCATATCAATGAGTTTAAGTCTACACGTTTTCTTAAGTATTGGGCGCCGCTAGCGCGGTTAGCGCGCAAGAATTTCGCTTCTTGGATTTAAAACGTGCGACAATGAACTGAACAACTGATAGAAGGATTAACTGGAAAAAACTTAACGGCAGATTATTTGCATTCGAACGTTACCTGATATGAAAGTAGCTGGGTTAGGGACATACCCTGCTGCATGGAGACTTTACCTTTGAAAAGAAAGGGAAGAAAATAACAGAAATCAATAATTTTACCTTTCCACTAAGGAGGTATTAATGTGATTAATAATTTGAATCTTAACGGAGAAGAGAGAGATTCTTACCGTAATCCTTTCTTGAAGAGTTCTCTGGAACTTCAGGAAGATTCTTAGGAACTACCGTTTAAAGAATCAAATAACGTAGTATTTATTTATTAAACTGACAATCAATCAAAAACAGTCCAATATATTGGGATATTTGTTGCTTAAAATTGCTCTTCATTTTAGACAAAAAATTTGAAAAGTACAACACCCATCTTTCTGTCAGTACAAGTTGTAGCCTACAATCCCGGCCAACATATACTGCACAGCATAGTAATGTACACTCAAGTCATCTAAACAACTGACTGCTCAGTGTATTTGTGTTTGTCGAATAAAGCATGAATCTATCAAAAGATCTTTGGGGTAATTGCTTGTCAATAATTTTCAAAATTCATCGGTCAAAGTTTAGTCTTTAAACTCATCCAAAAATCTGTCAAACTAGCCACTAACCCGGTAAGTTCTACTAACAGCAAATCACAATCACTATCTAATGATTATATTTTAAGTTAAAAATCACAGGTCTGCAATATTTTTTTTATTGTTGACACTAACTGGAGTGTTCTGGTGCATGCTGTTTTATGGCATCTTTAATAGAGCGGTATTTTGATGTTACATCTCCAGCTTCTGATAAAGGTGCATCATAATCTAAAATAAAATCAGTTTTTAAATTGTTCAATTGTGCACAAGTAACAAACAAGTTACCTTAATCCCAAGGATTTCTTAGGATCCTACAAAGTTTAGCAAAAGTAATTAATGCCGACATCTAGATTTACAACCCAAGCAGTGAACACTGCAGAATCTTATTCCCTTTCTGTAGCACAGAGCAACAGGGAGCTATTCCAGGATGGAATAGGATGTCTTGCCCAAGATAATCATTCATGGACCTTGAACGGGTCTGAAAAATGCACCACTTGATCTGAAATCTTGCTTGCCCACTGATAGGTCCCACATTTACCTCCAACTAAAATTAATCTAATATGCAAATGATTGTAACAATTCAAGTTTTTTGAAATTATTTATGGTCACCTTGCCATGCATTGAACTATAGATAAATTATTAGGGAAAAAAGGCAAAAAAATAAAATTAAAAAAAAATACTGTAATGTACACACCATAAGAAGTTGTGGTTGGTCTAAGGCCATTTGCACCATTCATGAAGCCAAAATTTGTCCCTCCTGTAAAGCATGAATTTCTATGTATTAGCGTACTAGCGTACTAACTTCAACTCTCGAGCGAGCATGAATACCTACGTACTAGCGTACTTAATCATCCGTACCAAGCGAAAAAAAAGAAAAAAGCAATCCTATTTTGGGCATGTAATACATGTAGTTTCTAGTTATATAGTATTTAAATATTCAATATCCAATACAGGCTAGTGCACTTTTGATGCTACTTAATATCTATTAGTTTTATAAACAACACAAAAACAAACCATGAAACATGTAGAGGTTAAAGGAGGCTCCAAACTCCAAAATTTCCCCCAGGACTTTTGCGACACTCCAAGCACTCTTGCCATTGTGGTGTTTGCTGTCACCCCACAGATCAAACCAGCCTACCCAGTATTCCATTATCAAAACAGGTTTGTCTGGCTTCAAAGTTTGCAAAAAAAGGGGAAAAAAGGGAATGAGCAACTTAATTTTTTTTTTTATATCATTACAGTCAATATATGAGCACCTGATATTATGATATTGGAAATGTTCACTATCAGTGTTAACAGCATACCACAGCACCTGTGCAAAATTGTCACAAAAAAATACTTCTTTCTAACCTTGTTGAGGTCTGTACTGTAAGCTACAAACCAAGTTTTTTTCTGCTTAGGTCGTACATAAATATGAGCATAAAAAAATAAGGTTCCACAACTCACAGTATAGACCAAGCTGAGGTTGAAAGATATTTCCTTTTCTCATCTCTAGATTCAAACAGAGGGAGACAATTTCAATTCAAACCAACTTTTGAATTTTATGCAGGCTGCACAGCAAACTACAGCCATACTAAATGAGAGAGTGACAGATAATTGCAGTTTACAATTATGTTATTTACAAAAGGAGTTTCCTAAGTATATATATGTTTATCTTGCCTAAGACTTATTACAATTCTACCTGTATTTCTTGTAAATAAGACAGCTCTTGTCTCAAATTAAACTGGACATCTACATTGATTGTTTTCAGAACTGAAATAAAAATGTGAGAAATGAACATCAAAAAACACTTGTGACAAAAAGTCTTTTTCTCTGACTTCTTTTCAGTTTTTCAGTTGCAATCATGCATATTGAACATTAATTGAATTAATTTTTAAAAAAATGTGGTATTTACCATTTGGTAAAGTAAGGAACTCCTTTTTCAGTCCAGAATTGTTATCAGATGTAAAAAGTAACTCTGTTATTCCTCCATTTACCATAATCTGTCCAAAAATAGTATAACAGACATTTAAAAGAAAATATTATTCCAAAAGAATAAACCTGATCACCCAGCATATTAAGTAAAAATTCAGCTAAACATAATATTCGAGGCTGGACAAGCTCAAGAAATAACAGTACTGCAGGCAGTATAACAGTAAGACCTGAAGAATTAAACTACAAACCATTTTAAGGTGTTGCATGTATTCCACATCAGCAGAAGCATAGCTGCCATATTCATTCTCTAATTGGAAAGCTACGATAGGACCACCCTTAGAAAACTGAAAACAAGGAAAAATAAAGACAACTTAGTTAACAAAGTTTGTTTCCTCACTTTTTTTGATTAACAATTTTAGAGTACATCAAGGGTAATTAACAGATTATGCCCAAGTCATGCTGAACAACCAAATTCCTCATGGAATAAAAAATAATTCTGTCTCATTGTGGTACTAGGCAGTGCTTCTAATTGTCTTGAAAAATATTGAAAAAATTAATGGGAGATATTGTCCAAGTGTTGTACATCATGCACATTACCTGAAGAGGAACCAAAATTGGTAGAAATCTTTTGTAAAACTGATCAACAGCTTCAATGAATGGAGGGTACATTGATCTGGGTTCCATGTGAGGATCACTTAACAGCCAGCTTTGAAAATATATAAAAAACATTTTCGAATGAGCACATTCTATTAAAAGCAATCTTTTTCAAAGCATTCATTATTAATTAACCTTTCATCCTATTTGCCCTTTCATTGATACGTTCTTTTTGCCAGTTCTTAAGGTCTAGAAGCTCTGTACTAAGTTATATGAATTCCATGAAAACAATTGGGAGGAAGCTCATAAATACTGTTTTTAAAAAAAATGATCAAAAATAGATGAAGGGAGAGAGAATAAAAAAATGGAGTTAAAAAATTGGTTAAACAAAATTGGGAACTTCCCTCCCCCCCCCCCCTAAAGCATATCATCAGTCCATATTTTTTAGAAGTTCTCATAGATTGCAAAACTACAATAAGGGCAAAATGGCAGTACATCCTGTCTACAGGTCTTCAAAGTAATACCGACTGGTAACAGTTCTTAAAGCCAGTTAGCTTCATTGTAATACATAAATACTAATTAAAATTATGGTGATTTCAAACTAACGGATGTAGCCAAGAGGTTGACATTACTAGGTGCATAGTGATTCTTCTGGTTTAGGAGTTGATCTATTATAACTGATGCTCTTCTTGGAGACATCAAAGAGTTTTGATGACTGAAGTTGAGACTTGATCCATCAGAGCCTTGAAGAGTAACAATCAGTCAAGTTTGCTACAGTATAAACTTAAGTCCACTGTCCATCAATCGTACCTTGGTAATCCTCCAAAGTCCCACTCAGAACAAATGTACGGTCCTGGCCTCAAGATAACATACAAACCCAACTCTTTTGCTAGCTTGATAAAGGCCCTGTTGGTAGAACAATGTCTGGTTATATAAAGTACTCATCATGATCAGTTACCCACATTTAAAACAGGATTAACTTCCACATCTACCCCAAACTGTTCCAGTTTCCACAGCAGAAACTGGGAGTAATTTGCTTCTCTCCTTGGATGGTATGCTAGTGAACACTCCATCCATTCTAAATTGCCTGCTGTCAAATTTGTCCAGTTTCTGATGGTCCATTGATTGACCCAGTCTCCCTTAACTCTTGGGTAAGGATGAGGTCTGTGTTTTGGTCTAAAAATACAACACAATGAACCTGCAATTTGCAGATTGGCCAGTTTACTACCATATAATGTTGTCAGGTTTCCCAGAGAGCACATTGATATACTTTAATTAAACTCTTGGGTATGGAGTGGGTCTGTGTTGTGCCTAAAACACAAAACATGAATGAGGTCTTGATTTTAGCCCTAACCTTTGGAAATGAGATCCAACACCCTACCAATTGGACCTCTGCATCTACTTTGTAACTTAATTAGGAGTAAAGAGAAACTGTAAGTAAAGAAGGTACCCAAAACATCACCAAGGTGAAGGATGATGGAAAATTCCCTATATGTTAATTTGCATATTCAATTTGATAAAAACAAAATAGTACATTTTTGAGACACCTTGTTCTTCTAAAATGTGACTGAAACTTTTCTGAAATCTTGTATCTTACTTGCTAAAAGCCAAGACTCATAATTTACAGACAACTAATGAGATAAACTTTGAAAATGAATTCGTGTCCTTAAAAAGGGGAAATAGTTGTTTTCACCTGATGTCCAAGTTACCATCAAACTTAAACTGACCCTTCACTTCTTCATGCACATTCCATGGAACATACCTGCAAATACAAATACTCTTATTTGAAGAAATCAAAAGAACTAAAAAACTGAATAATTCCAATTTAGCAGTTTATATCTGTACTTAGAGTATTACTAACTAGCAAATATGTATCAAATAATCAACAATTGGGAAATTTAATTAATATCATTACTACACTATGATTACAATTGTTATCACTATCATTTATTTTCCAACTTCACTATGTAGAAGACAATAATGCACCATTTGAGAATAAACGTCCTGCTGTAATGTATATTTTTTTAACAAGATGGTTATTTAGCACTGTAAAAAAAGCAAGGGTTATGCAAGACCGCTGTTGCAAACAGCATCTTTTTTGCCCTTTTTGCTTTTCCTGCCCTTTTTGCTTTTCCTGCCTTACAACAAATACATGTAAAATAAAGCAGTTGGATAATAAATAACTTATTAAATACGGCACAATTCTCGAAAATACTCAGCAATACTGCACACCAACAATCTTTTTGTTACAAATGTTCAAATATCAAGCTATTAAGCTTTTCCTAGAGGTAAACGTACTCCAGCTGTTTCAATATTCAACAGGTTGCACTGCACAGCCGTGCTTTTCACATACTACTTGAACAACGACAACTGAAAAACTGTTTCAGCTTACGTTTCTACCGTATTCAGCCCCATGGCCTTAAGTTTCACCAGTCTATCCTTCCAATACTCTGGAACTACTCTAAAGTAATGAATTGCTCCACTCATAATTCGAAGCGGTTTTCCTCGAAGAAAAAACTCCTTCTTTTCGTAAGTTAAGCTTGGTCCTGAAAGTTGAGATTTAGTTTCGCTAATAACTCTGACATTGGTCAAAACTTGGTGATGTTCAGCGTGAACCAGAGAATCAGCCCTCAAGCTCTTCCTTTCAAGTAGCGTATATCCGACAAAAAGGACGATAGCAATCACGAGCAAGAATATTTGTTGTGAGCTGAGATTTGGCTTGCGGAAGAAGATTGTTTTCATTGGCATTTTTGTCAACAAACGTAAGTTACTTAAGAGAAGTATTTGTCCTCAAAGTGCTATTTCTATTTGAAAACTGCACGTGACGGATGGAGTGTAGAGCCAATATTTTCCCGATCAGGTGTGAAAGGCATGATGGAGAAAGTTTTCAAAACTTTTCGCCATGAAGAACCAACATGTCAAAATGTTCCGGGCATTACCTAGACCAGTAATTAGAGATGAAACTGGGTACGAATTCGCGCACGAAGCGTTGACCGCGGCGTCCCCGCGTGAGTTTCACGAGTGGTAGAAAGGCGAGTCCTATTTTCTTACTGGTGGGCTACCAACTAAGCAATCTTGATGAGCTCATTCCCCACTAGGATAAACAAAAAAAAAAAAGAAAAAAAAAGATGAGGAAGAAGATGAAAAACAAATTCAAAAACTAAAAACTAGGAGTTGACTCGCATCCTCAAAGAGCATTCATTCTCTTACTGGAAAAGTGTTAAAGGAATTTTCAGAACCAAGTGAGGTAGCTTCAATCTGAATTAAGAAAACAGAGATAAGTTCTGTCAATTTACTTAATTTGCAATATAGAAACATTCTTTGTGGAAATCTTTTGACCATACAATAATTGATAATGATCATCACAACAGTGACAATGAGAATACTTGCGCACAGTAAATGTTACTGTTATTCTAGCGTGTCCTTGCGGAAAGTGCCAAGGAGAGGAGAGGGGATGCACATCCTTATTTTACTCTCAACCTATGCCTTCATGTAACACAATTCACTCCAGACTCCACTCAAATTACAAGTTACACAGTGGATAACTGTTCGATCATTCAAGAAAAATGTAACTTTTATTTAATTCAGATTCACAACCAGCATGAAAAAGAAAACATTTCACAGAAATTTACCCTGGCCTCAGTCAGGTAAAAAATAATTACAAAATTCAAATTTCAAATTTCAACAAAACAAAGACTTAAACGAAAATGTTGCTCCTTGTATTTGTGGCTGTGCTTAATGAAAAAAAGAAAAAAAAATTAAACAAAACCAAAAACAAAACCTTTTGGCTAGATAGAGGAGAGGTGTAACCAGTCATACGCACGCCTTTGCCTCATAGCAGTAGTTCACATTTAAGTTCTCCTTTTAATATGATTAAAAAATTATCTTAAAACCAAGGTGAAGGGTTGTTATCTCCAGATGCTCTCTTTCACAGTGACACTTGCAAAACGTACTCCCTTACATGTTGTGGTAGTGCATGCAAGCCCTTTACAACAGGAATCCAATGGATTATTTAATACTAGGGCTGAAATACAACAAACACTTTGACTAGAATGGCCAAATTACAGACTGAGACAATGTGTGCTTGTGTAGCAATTCACAATCACTGCAAAATAAATATCAAAGTAAAAATTAACAATTTTTTTGTCTATTTAACACATGGAATAGTCTGAGAAGATTATTGAAAATGTGATTGGAGAAAGATGCATTTATAACAAATACCTTTTCTGAGGAAAAGTTTTAGATTAAATTGACAATAAAGACAGCTTGAGAGAAGGATTCTTAAAGGTTTAGTTGCTTTATTCTCTAGCCTGTCTCTTGTAACACAGTTGCTTGTTCCCTTGCATCAATGGGGGCATGCTCACTAGCTACAAGATACAATTCTTTAAAAAAAACACAATGCATTTGACATTGCATTCATTTGCACTAACCTTTGCTTCAAAGCAATAAGGCTTTCCACGGCTCAAAAATGGCCTATTTCTTGTGATTTTTGACATCAACTATTTTCAGCTTTTTGGTTTAAGCTCACCCATTTTTCTTCTTTTCATTTTTACTCAAACCACCAAAGAGAGGCTGCCCTTGATAATATATTAATCTCCATATCAAAAATGTTTGTCTAAATTGTATATTAGTTTAAGTTACTTCTAATTACCTAGAGGCAGTATAGCTTCTAAAGAAAGGTACAAGTTGGTTAACCATTTAATTACAAATTAAATTCTTCAAATTAATCTTTTCCTGCAAATTTCTGAAGACTTCATATTCCACAGGAAACTTGAGATAATGACATCTGTGGATAAACAATCAAATCATGTGTGCTGTTGTCTTGCTTGTTGTTCTGCCAATATTTTCTCTGTTGCAGCTTTTCGTAGCTCCTTTATCCATTTTCTTGAAAAAGACCCCGGCAAGTGGAATGAGTGCTGAGAGAGTGGATTTGATAAAACAAATTACTGTTAATTGCTTCACACATGCCACACAGTCAATGTTTTAACCATTTAATTCCCAGTTATGTGATTGACATGTAATTTCTCCATATGACAACCTTCATTATCCAACAAACTGGTAACGAGAATACCTAAACTTATCAAGTAGAAGTTGTTATCTTTGTCTAACACTTAATTCTTGTAACTAATTCACAAGGAAAACAAAGTTCAAATCCAAGAATCCATCAAACAAACCAGAAGGCTCCACATCACCCACAGAGTGCTCTATTTCAGTTTTCAAACATTTTCAAGGAACCAGCCACATATCTTAGAGTTCAAACTTCTGGTCTTACTAACCTCCATAAAACTGTGACAGTCCATTGTTGCAGGCCCCTTGGTAATGTCCTGAAGTCAAAAGTCAAGAAGCTTCTTTAATGGAGCAGCATCTTCACAAAATTTTGAGTTACTTAGTTAAATTTGCAACCTAACTTCTCCTGGAAGGATTCTCTATTATAACAATGTCATTTTTATTAGGACATAAAATGTTTGAGGGTGTGGTCAGGAGTGAAGCCATTGTCCCATCATGGAATGACTTGTGTCCTAGTACTCTAGTTTAGTGAATAATAGAAATAATGTCAGAGTTAAGAGTAACAACTGGTTTCAAAACTTGCTTTAGTTACTAACCTTCATAGCTGCGCAAAGCTGAGCAAAATCATTACACTTCATTAGTTTTCCCTCATTAAGACTCAATAATGTCAGTGCCACTCTAAGAATCACTTTTGATCCTTCATAGAACAGGCAATCCCAGATGCGAAGTACTGTCTGGAATCAGAAAAAACATTACCACAATTAACTAAAAGATTTTTCCAAATATCCATCCATTAATGGTCTACAATATATACCCATGTACATAAAATTATTTCATGGATAACTAAGAATATAACCCCTATGTTCCATGCTTATCAACTTAACATAAGGATCCCAGTCATGGCTACAACCAAGGCATCTGATCTGAAATCCATTACCTTGATGCTACCCAATAAGTTCCACACTATTGTAGTAATAAAAAATAATTGTTTACAGTGCTTCTCTCCACTCAGTAGTATGATTGGGTATATATCTTGCAAGAGAAACCTAACAAAACACTTAATATTTAATAGTCTGATGTTTTATCGAGGGGTGGTAGGGGGGTGGGTTAGGGGAGTGGGGTAGGGGAATGGGGTAGGGGAGTGGGTAGGGGACTGGGGTAGGGGAATGGGGTAGGTATGGGGTAGGGGAGTAGGGTAGGGGTGGGGTAGGGGTGGTAGGGGGTGGGGTGGGGTAGGGGAGGACAGACGTTGCAATACTGCTAGAAACTTCCCGATACTGAAACTGGGATTGCATCTAGCTGGCTGGTCTTCTGGCTCATGAGCTGTCTCTACCCTTACCTTCACCTAACTAGCAAGGGAAGGTAATTTGGTTTCATCAATCAAATTGATAACTAAAGCTACGTTTTGAGTGTTAGCCCTTGTCAGAGTGAGGGAAGTGTAAGATGAACCCCATGGGAAACAGAGAAAGTTAGTGTTAGTTTTCTACTTCCCAAAGTGGGAGAAGTAAATTAATAACTTAAAAAAGATATATTCTTAAATGTAAAACTACTTTTTTTTACCTCAGTTGGTAGGACATCAATATACAGGCAGATAAACCACTTGGTAGAGAAGATTGTGTATGATACACCTAGTTTTTCTATATGCTCAAACAAGACTGGAAGCTTTACTCTGAAATTTTAAAAAAGAGATAAAGGAAATTTAAAAGTTAAATAAAGATTAAGTTAAACCCCCTTGCTATATTAGGAGATACAATAAAGTAATGCATTAGATATAATTAAATATCCTCAACTTACTCCTTTTACTGTTTATTTTCTTTAATTACAAAACTATTACACTAACTCTCATTTCCAAGTAGTTTGCTGCTGACATTAATTTTTCTAATTGAAGGCACAGAACAGTGCTTGATGGATCAGAAACTCAAATATATCTGAAAAAAGTAAAAGATGTACAAGTATTTTTCTAGGATGCTTAATTACAGGGTTTGTACACTTTTGACCTGTTAAAATTCCATGACTTTCCATGACTTTTTCAATGACCTTTTGAAAGATTCCATGACCTGTTTGCAAACATTCTCATAATACGTACTTCTGTTTATTTCTAATGAAATTAAATCTGATTTTTTGACTCATCAGTTAACTTTTCAACTTTGGGTCTTATTGCCTTTCACTCATAGAGAGCATATCGATTTTCCATGACTTTCCATGACCCACACCTAAATTTCATGACTTTCCAGGCCTAGAAAATGAAATTTTGAAATTCCACAACTTTCCAGGTTTTCCATGACCTGTACGAACCCTGAATTAACACCAATTTCATCTACCAAACCACTCCAGAAAATCCAAAAATTGAGAGTGCCTCTCCATGAAATCATTGGATTGAGGTCAGGTTCTGAGCAACTATGTAGCCACCCCTCCTCTAATCCAACATTCACCCTAATTTGTTATCAGTTGACTGTTGTTGGGTTAGGGGAGGGGAGGTTGGTGCACAGTTGCTCAAATGCTGAGATTGATCCAAATCATTAATGAACAGAATGCTACTGTAGATTTCAAACATTCTTGTGTCTGAATAAAACATCCATACATTCTGCTTTTCTTTCGAAGGAAGTTAAGCTAACAAGCCTGGTTGTTTAGTTTGTTTATTTGTTTGTTTTTTAACTTTCCCTGTCATTAATTCAACTCTAATTAGGATTAATAATAATGTTGCATTCAACTATCTGTACAGCCAATGCCAGATAAATTACCTGACTACTTCACGCAGTGTTTCTTGTTCAATTTGCAAACCAAGCATGTCCTTAGCATAGTAATCTGCAGAAAGACAGTGACAAATACATTTAACAAATGGATGTAAAAAGGTTATTCTAAAAGTTTTGATGGGATTTATCCAAGGTAGGTTCTTTAAAATCTTAATGCAGGCTTCTAACAATTCAAACGTTTCTAAGTTCCTCAGCCAGTTATCAATTTTGTGCAAAGTTACAGAGCACAGCAGTTCCACTGTATAACATATAGGCTTAAACACTTTCACTCCCAAGCTCCCATTCATTATTCTCCTGTCGACTGTCTGCTATACAATTCTTATGATGTTAGTTTGGAGAATTTGGTATTGGATCAACCAATAATCCCCTAATTGATATTTGTCTTTATTCTCATCACTTGTCCGCTTGATATCTTATTGACATTGTAACTCATGGCAGTTAAAGGATTAAGGTTCATACCCGGTAACAGATTCCCAACAATAACATCTAAAAGCCAGAACGCCTCCTCTTCTTTGTTAACAATGAGAAGCATCAATCCTGCAATATAGTTTAGACCCTGTAAGAAAGAATATTGAACAGTTAAAACATAACTTAAACATTTAACTGTGTGGTCACGTGCACTCCTACTGTACTTTCTCGACAAATGTTAATCATGCATTCATCTATCTGGCGAGAAATTTACTTAAAATAACTTGTCAACACTTTAAATTGCATGAGTGATCAAGAGAGAATTTCTCCTCACCATATTGATACAGTTTCAAGCAAACAGGTGATGAGAATAAGGGAAAATATCAATTAGGGAGATTATGAGTTGATCTAATACCAGTTTCTCCATACTAACATTATAAGAATCTTATAATAGACATCTAATTGATAAAAATAAGCAAAAGAAGTTTTACACTACATTTCGATGACCAGCCACGTCATCATTTTCAAGTGAAAAGAGAATAAAATTTTGACAACTTGATATATACCGTGCAAGGCAATAATAAAAACAACTTTTCCATCTTAAAGAAGTGTAACGGAAAACTGGACTGTCTGATTTATGAAATGTTATTCATAAAGAAGAAAAGGCCACGCTTGAACACACAATCAGACTCCATACGTGCAAAATTATTTATTTAAATTTTATTTAAATTTGTCACTTTTTACATGCATACTTTACAGTGACTGCATTTTATTGCCTTGCACGGTATTATATTAAGTTTTCAAAATTTTTATTCTCTTTTCACTTGAAAATGATGACATGGCATCATCGAAACATAGTGTAAAATGTCTTTCGTTTTTTTTTATCATTTATAAGATGTTCAACCAAATCTAATCTTATTGGAGTGAGTAGGGAGAATTACACGTAGTAGTAATGCGATCTTAGGAGTCAGAAGGTTAACATCTAACAAAAGTCCTATATTTGGTTATCTCTTCACAAACATCAGTAACAAGTCCTTGAATGATTTTGAAAGCAAATTGAAACTAATAATACGAATTACTGCATCTTGATCAGTAAATTTTTCTCATATTTTTATTAACAAAAGGAATCTCAAAAAATAATTTTGTCTTTGAACAATTTACTCATTCTTAATTCATTCCAAAAGAAGCACTCAAAGTCATTTTGACTCCACTTTGCTGAATTGTTATTGTTTTATATGTAAAGATAACTTACTTGGCAATATCCTATTCTTGGGTTGTGCTTGGCATATGCAATTAAAACATTCAACAAGGCTGGCCTCAGGTCATCTTGTCTACTAGAAAAGTGAATGTTATCAGGAAAGGTGCGGTCGATATCTGTAAAAATACAGCAATTCAAACAACAATGTTAAAAGCTAAGAATAGTATAATTATTATATTGGTTTCATACAAATTAGAGCAAATAACAAAACAATAATTAAAATTATTACACGACTCGGGCAGTCAGAGGGCCAATAACTAAAATCAACCAATCAAAATGCTCTATTGCCGGTCAATATTCTCTCAGTATTGGACCGGGCACTGTCCCGAATGGTCCCAAATGATACCGCACTTGTGTCCCTTTGAACTTCAGTCATATAATAAATCTCTTATTAACCAAGCTTGCTCAGGACCATACTGGAAGAATATCAGCCCTCGGTCTTTATTGTACGGACCTCGCTGCACTCGGTCCATACTGTCAAGACCTCGGGCCGATATTCTCCCAGTATGGCCCTCGCGCTTGGTTAATAAGATATATGTATTGGTACGTGGATATATGATACACTGGTAACTGACATAAGAAACTACCATCTTTCATACTCCATCACCACAAAGAAAAATTATGACAATACCATTCAATGCAATACTGCATGTGCTATGTAAACCTGGTGTATGGCCATGCTTTATTATCAACAACTTCTTTCTAGCTCACTTGATAAAGAATCCAACTGCAAAATCAGATGGTCTGGGGTTCATATCCTCTTAGCCCTTCACACCCTTACATCAGTTGGCAAGTTCTCCACACTGTACTCTATACATTTCCTGTGGTACTTGCAAGGAGAATTTGCTTAATGATCAAGAGCTTCCTGTTACAGTCATTCCCTTTATTCTCATGACCATAATGTTTGATCTAAGGGTAATGCTATTAGGAGAATTTACATTCCTATCACTGTTTGGGATTAAAGAGTTAAGGAAATCAAATTTTTTCCTTGTCAAAAAATTAACATTTTCCACAACTTCTACATCTTCCAATTGTTCTCAGACTGGTTGCATATACTTGCATAGTCTGATAACTTGTGTTAAGGTAATGCAAGATACCTGTTTGTATGCTGTGCATGGCCATCTCATCAATTGTTGTATCTTCTGCCAGTAATCGTTGATAGCTGCCAGGATTTAACTTCATTTTCTTCCTTGCTCCACTAGTGTCCACCCATACCTTTAAGAAAAAAAGGACATGTTGAAAATCTTAAAGAGAAGTTTCTAAAGAAACTGTTGGTGGTGCTGCACATTGCATTGGTGGGGTATTACGAGATAATTTGGTAAAATTCACTGGGTTAATAAATGTTATAAATAAGCTACTGTAGAGAGCTTCTTAAGCTGATGTGTTGAGCATGAGCCCTTTCTCAGTTGATAAAACCACAACATCCTGTTGAAAAATCAAACTGATTGATACAGAAATTGTCAATTAATTTTTTTTACAGTGTAGTTATGCTCAAAGGAACAGAAACAAGTTGTGGGTCATGTTACCTGGGCTCTAAGTTCCATAGGAATCCCTTTCCTAACAAATCTTTTCACTGAAAGAAATCAAAAGTATAATAAACATTACTGAAAAATAGTAATTTTAATAACATACAATTTATAATACGCTATAGAACCCCCCCTAATTCAAAATCCCATGAGAAACAAAATATGATTTGAGTTAGCTGATAGTGAATGACTCAAAAATTGGACCTTGTTTAAGTCACTGAGTGGTTCAAATTAATCATGTTCAAGTGAGCAGGGTTTTACTGTAATGGGGCACTTACTTTTGCAAAATGGTAAATACCATAAATCCTCCATTAAGCCCCCCCTTCAGATGAGGAAATTTACGAAGCCCCCCTCTAGTAAGCTCCCCCTACCCTTCCCACTAAAAAAAGTTCAAAATAACGCTCCATGTCAATAAGCAAGATAAATTTATTCAAGCACTGTAATTTTAGTTTGTCTTTTAAAACTGATTATGGTGATTGTTTGATTGATGTTATCATGTTGGCATCATTACAATATTGTATACGGAATTACAATTTGGTCAATGAAAAAATGCAAAATGAGAAGAATGTTTTTATAGATATAGTACATTATATCCTATCGTATTATGGTAGTGAACATCAGGCTAAATTAATAAGCCCCCCCCCCTCTATTAAGCCCCCCTCCAATAAGCCACCCCCCCCCCAAAGTACCTGAAATAAATAAGCCGCGGGGGGAGCTTATTAGAGAGGATTTATGGTAAATGCAAAATGCAAGGCCAGAAAGTACCCCAAAGACTCCAAGGGCAGCCTTCATCAGTCCATCTTTGATCTAATTGTCCCCACAATGCTTCCAGTCATTTTACAAAGCTCTAATTGGTCTGTAATAAAAATATTTGTTTCCTATTCAAAGCAAGTATCGTAAAAGACCACATGATTACCTCTTCTTGACTTTCTCACTTTGTTCACACCCTTCATGAAGTTATCCCAGCGCGATGCTCGCCGTGCCAGAACCCTAATGTAACTTGACATAAATTCTTCATAACTTGAGTAGTCAAAGTCATCTGGCCGGTGAAAGCCATATTCATCTACTGGGCTATGGATTAAATATTAAACATTTAAAAAAAAACTATTGGCTGTGTTAATGTCAATTTTTTGGACTGGAATGGATGTTAAGGAAGACATAGCCATATTCAGAACCACATTGTAAAGTATTTGTATAGCTGCACAAGCCTGTGCTCTACAGAACCTCGGCACCACAGGTGACTAGCTTTTGTCTTAAAGTGATTTGTATAACTTGACTTTGTGTCCCCAGTTTTTGCCACCAGACCTTTCAGGTATCATGAATTTTCCAGAAGAAGAATCATTCATAATTCTTTAATTTTTTCAGTACATAAAGAGAAAAACATGCATCTCCAATTCAAAATATGCTCTAAATAGGCCCATGACAGTATCAGTAGCTGACATGGTTTCTGACCTCCCTTTTTAACACTCCATCCCATGTACATTTAGTAAGCAGAAGATTCAGAAGAGCAAGAATCATACACTTGACATTAATCTCAAAAAAAGAGGAGCTCACTGGTAATGTCAATAAGTGTGTCTAAAGATGTTACATCCACATCCCTCTTAAAAATATGTTGACAAATCAAAATATTTTAGCCTAATGGAATTGAGTATTTCCAAGTCAAAGGTCTTTACACCACACCACTTTTAAATAATATTTTAATGCATGATCTCATCTATAGAATGAGCTTGGACAGGAAATTATTTTATCAGCATTTGTGATATGGTTTAAAATAATTTGTTTTGTTATGAAATAGAAGATTAGCCCTTTTTCGTGGATCTTTTCTAAATCCTTCTTTAGAGTTCTTCATAGCCTTTTAAATAAAAATAATGTTCTTAATATCATTCTTGAAAATTATTAAATCAGAGTTGAGCACTCAAATGTAGATTCCATTGTAATGTTTTCCTGTGATTAGAGGGAAAAATAACTAAGAATTCATTTACATGTATTTCAACACACTACCAGGAAGTTGTAATATTAGATACTTAAAACCGTACACTTTTGAACCAGAAATCAAATTTCGAGGGACCAACTGAGAGGATTAACTCAAACTCTTTATTTGGCATCTGACAAATACATTGTTTTTTTTGGCAGCGACAGGTAAGCACTGCAGAGCTGTAAGCAGCTGTGCTGGTTGAAGATCTTCATGGATAACTAAATTATAAGGCACCTTCAAATAGAGAAATCTTTTAGAAGGACATTGTAATGACGAAAATACCCCTTAACCTTTTATTTTACGTAGGAAAACGTCACCAATATATTTATCAGTGATTATCTTGCTTGCAGGAAAGCTCATATTCCGCCCAAATATTATGGAAGCGACGTAAATTGCAAACAAATGTACGAGGTCGATAATTTTCCAATAAAACAACAAGGATATCGCGGAAATACCTCTGAATCGTAGACATTTCTGTCCTGTTTGATCTCAGAGCATACTCGGTGACCTCCGTGTTGGAAAAAGCGATGCAAACTATGTATTTACGGGATGTTCCTGATGCCGACACGTCGAGCTGCCGCAATTCTCCAACAGGAAATTAGCCCTAGAAAAGATGGATGCTAATGACAGTTGTATCAGCGTTTGTGATTGGTTATTGTTTTATATGTACTCTTACTAGAAATTTCCTGAACAGGAATATATACTTTTGTTCAATGACCTCTGTGTTGGACGAGGTCGGATACTCTTTTCAAATTCAGCTGAGTGGCATTGTCTTCTATTTACATGTATGAGTTGCACGAGTTATTACTAGCCTTTGTACCTTGTTTTTGCGTAGAAATACTCCTTTGTTTTTATTATCAAAAGTAAACCAATAAAATCACGCGTTATAATGTAAATATTCGGCTCCGGAAGCAAAGAGCTCTGGGTAGCAACATAGAGGCGAGGTTTTAATATGGCTGCTAGATTTCCAATTTGCAATTCTTTCGGTAGGTCTCGACATAATAATCAGGAATATCAATAGTTTTCTCTCTTCTGCCTCATTGATTTCGGAGAGATGCAGAGCGAGAGTGATTCAGACAATGAGTTCTTCGATGCTGCAGAAAAACTTAATATATCCGAGTCTTCCACTTTGGATTCGAGGTAACAACACTTCACGTAACTTGAATTGAATGCTAATATATATATTTTTTGGTTGCGCAAAAGAGCTTTGTATCATCGTCGTTCATGGAAATTTCTCCTTTAATTATTCCTTCTGTAGCTAGGGAAAATCGTTATTTATACGCTTAGATTTATTCGTAAGCAATTTATTTTCAATTTGCTTGCAAAACATTCTTTTCTGGGAATTTTATAAGGCGCTTCTGAAATGTTCCTGTTTTTGTCACCCACTCGTGTTCTTCAACTTTGACTGTGTTCTTTTGCAGAGGGCCAAAGGATGAAAAGACCGCACAAAAGGTAGGTTTGTTTACGTGCATTTTAACTGTGCACATGTACCGCATAATCAGCACGAAATTTCAACGCACTTTAAACAGAACGAACACCTGTCAGCACTGTATGATATTGAATCTAAATAATCGATTTATTTATGTTTTAAACGTTTCTTTTATTCTTAATGGTGGCTTCCGCCCGTGGCCGTGGGTTTTCTCCTCCATTTTGATTGCGTAGACTTGTGGTATTTTTCCTCTTATGAAATAAGCATCAAGTAAATCTTATATAATACCTACTGTAAAGCTTTCAAACAAATGTAAACAGCGTCAGTGGATCTAAAATTCTCATCTTTGAATAAACGCGAAATGTTTATTTTTGTAACCTACATTTTATAAATTGTGGGGTTTTTTGGATGAGACAATTTTCTGGCGCTTGATTAAGTCTGGATTGTTATTTTTGTTGCAAGTTAAATTATAGAAAGTGATGCAAGACTGCAAATGAGAATGTGCAAGTAGATATGGAAATATGGATGACAATGTTTATCCATGCAAGAACATACATGCACATTTTTGCTATATTATTCTGTTGTTTATTTTGGTGTTGATAACTTTGACAGCAGTTAACAAATTAATATGTGGTAACTTTCAGGAAAGATTGATGTAAGTATTTCAGCAGTGAAAATGTATATAGGAACATTTTTTTTGTCAAAATATGGAAATATGGAATCAAAGAGATTATTTCGATCACCATTCATTGCTGAATTATAGAAATAGGAGGTCTAGCAGCAAACTCAACAAGCCAGCCAGTCTTGTGTGGCCACTGGCCAAGAAATAAACTTTTAAGTGTCTTGATAAAAATGGGTCTATCATCTTGTGTCAAAGGGTAAGAAGTACCATGCTGATATTTGTTTGATTTCTTTTAGGATCAAGTTGATGGACCATATAGAAATCATTCAACTGATATTTCTCTGATAGACCCAATTCCAGGAGAAAACTCAGCTGCAGCAGAAAGTTCTGTGGTTGAACAAACAAATGAGGCAGATATTATCAAAACCCATGGAGAGAGCACTGCTTTGAATCAGTCAACTAGTGATTTAGCTGACAGAAAAGAAACCAGTGATACGTCTTTACTAAGTGACATGATTCATAATGATTCTAAACTTGAACCAGAAGAAGTAACAGATACAAATAGTTCAACAGACTGTCACAGTAAGGCACAGGCTTGTTTAGGTGAAGGTGAATTACAAAATGAGGAAATAGTGTCTAAGGAGACAATTGAAAACACTGTCACAAAGGAGGATGTAGGGTCTGATGCTACTGATAAGAAAAAGACAGAATTTGCAAAGAGCAAAACAGATGCCAGTCAGATTATTGCTGATGTTGTTGAGAGTATTGAACAGGATAGTGCACCTCCTATAGCTCCTCCAAGAAGACGGAAGAAAAAGAAGAAAGCTTCCTTGGAAGACCAGGTGAGTCAATAAAAGGGATGTGTAATGGATAATATCAAAGCCAGAGTCTAGGAGATAGAATTTTTCGTTGGTCTGATCATCACAGTTGTGTGGGAAACTGTCTCATTTGCAAAATAAACATGCACGAAAAAATGTTCATGCTTTGCAGTTGAATGCAAATGGTAGTAAAAGGTTAAGAACAAAGTTATGATCTCATGTCGTCTACACCTCTCCAATCCTTCTGAGGCTGCAAAATACAAATATCTGAGTATGAAAATTAGAGGTTGGGCAATCCCTCTTTGGCTCACTTTTCCTCCCACGGAGTGGAAAGCACGCAGTGTTAGCTGTCTGTTTTATACCTTTCAGACACCTGGGTCACCTACACCTTCAGAAAGCACTGGGCCAGATTCCACTGTCACTACTCCTACAGAACCAGAAACACATATTCCTGCAAGAGCTTTTGCCAAACCAGTTCTCTCTAATGAACAAGATGGCAAAACAAAAGAACTTGAATTGCTAACAACTGAATCTAATCAAGACGATCCTAGCATTCATGTTGATGCAAATAACAAGGAGATGAAAACTGTGTTAGATAGAACAAGTTCAACAGAAGTTATACCTGCATTAAGTTTAGATTCCAGGCTGAAATATGGCAGTGTGGCCTCCATTAATAGATCAGATAGCTATGCAAGCGTTGCAAGTAATCTATCAAATGGTATTTCTGAGAAAGCAGGTTCATTCACTTCTGTTGCTAGTACTTTATCGGCTCATCAGCCTCTTGGATCTCATCATGGTTTAGTGCGGTACAGATCAGCTTCAGGAAGACCCTTGTCTGACATTGTAAGTACACTCTGACTTCTGCATGCAACTGATACAATCACACAGGTCTTAAGATTACTACAGATACAGGCACCAGTGTAACTAACAATTTACTTTTTACTGGCTACTTAGACTTCTTATCTAATCAGCACTGTGGCTTCTAGATTTTTGTTATGTTTAGCTAAAAAGTTTAAGTTAAAAAGTACCTCGTATTGTCTAGATTTCTTGCTGTTTTGAAAGTGAAAAAAGAAGAAACTTGCATAAGCAAATTCCGTTGACATTGCAGATTGTCATCTTTTGACACAGTTATTAATTTTCACAAGTTTCATTCAGATTGGAACTGGATTGTTTGAATAAATTTTTGTCTTATGTGTTAAAATTTTTTAATAGTTTCTCAATCACAAAGACATTGTGCAGCACTTATAGCAGGTTTTGCATGCAAATTCCAATCCACACTTTAACTCAAAATGAATGTTGCTACCACCAATACCCCTATGTAGTCATTCGTGTTTTAAGTGTGTGATGATTTTGTGTAGGAAATTTTAGAACAGGTGATGGTAAAAAACCTAGATACTGGAGAAGCTGTACCACTGAGTGTAGCAGAGGAAAAATTACCAAAATGTACCAACCCTTTGGCTTTACAAATCATGAGATTAACTTCTGAATACTCAAGGTACATGTGGAACTTAATGAGTACAGTATGGTTATGTAGCCCATTTTGGAAATTGCAGGATTGCCACTATGAGGTGGAAGGTTTAAGCATAAAAGTAGACATTTTTATATAAAATACTTCTCCTGATATCTCTTTACCTTGAGTGTAACTCCATCTCAAATTTATTACATTTCACTTCTGTTTGAATATTATTATTATTGATGAATACCCACTCTTGATTTTTTTTAGCAATCCAGACCTTACAAACCAAGATCATGAGGATGGACTAGAACGAAAAGCTGCAAAGACAACGTAAACTATCACCAAAATTTTCTATTATTTTAATCATTGCAGTTGCTTTAATTCAATTTCAGGGACTAATTCACAAGTTTGTCATTAATCTTATAGGAAAAAATTGAAGAAATTTTTTGGGAAAAAGGCAAAGAAGGCAGATAAACCTGCAAAAGGTTTGTTGGTCATTTTATCAATACAGGAATTATTTTAAGTTTCTATAATCCAGTGCAAGGAGCCCTTGGTGAATGTACATGTACAATTTTAGGTCTAACCTGTCATAACTTGAATTTGATTTAATTACAAAAGTAAAGCAACAAGGCCTGCTCCTTAGCTGGATCTAGGGTAGCATTATAGATCTTTGCAGCTTTTTTGTGCCAGTACATATATGAATTCTTGAAATCTTACCAACAGATGCCAAGAAATAGGGAAAAATTTATTCATTGTCTCTGAAAAAAATGTTGAGTCTCTGTTTAAAAGTATTGCCAGTCTGAATCTGTACCTTATGTTATTATGATTGCATTTTAGCTCGCAAAGAAGACAGCTCTTCCAGTGATGAAGAAACGCCTCAAGATTCTCCAGCTCCTCTTATCAAGGTTGGTCACAGCTTTGAATATGGATTATACAGTCATGTATGTTCGCCTCATTAGTCGAGTGTTACCTGCATGAGGGTAGAGGGGCTTAAAAATGGTCATTTAGATCGCACACAGAGTTGGTGATTCATTAATTTTGGACTGAATCTTACACTACAAATTCCAACTGAACCTGGAAGCCATGCACAAGGACCACCTTGGGAGTGTCAGCTCCACTGCTAAATTTCAATTTAACACATTCTTTTTAATTTTTTCCTTCTCAGTTTGAATTATGCCTCTTGTTAAGTTCATGCTTGTTCCCTCATTTTGAAAACGGTTGCACCACCTACGTTATGCCATCTTTTGTCAATAATTATAATCTTAGATCTGGCATTAGCCGCTTCACGCGTTCTACTTGTAGGACAAAGCACATGCAAGAGTTTGTCGTGCCTAAGTACACCTAGTGGCTTGTAGAATTATGCTTTTTAGTATTTATTGGATTTAATGTATTATATATATCTTATTAACCAAGCATGAGGGCCGTACTGGGAGAATATCGGCCCAAGGTCTTGACAGTATGATGTGAGTGCAGCGAGGTCCGTACAAAAAAGACGGAGGGCCGATATTCTTCCAGTACGGTCCCGAGCAAGCTTGGTTAATAAGAGATTTATTATACGACTGAAGTTCAAAGGGACACAAGTGCGGTATCATTCGGGACCATTTGGGACAGTGCCCGGTCCAATAGTGAGAGAATATTGACCGGCAATAGAGCATTTTGATTGGTTGATTTTAGTTATTGGCCCTCTGACTGCCCGAGTCGTGTATTGAATTTTAGTATTATATGTTTTGTAAATAGCTCTGTAATTCAGCCATTTTGTATATTGCTGCAATGAGTCTTAATAAACATTCTTTATTATAATCTGTACTGTCTTTGATCTCTTATTCTTATTCTTAAGCCCTCTGTTAAAATTATTTCACTTGATATTGTTCTTTTTACAGATAAAATCTGGTCATGGTAAAGGTCCATCTGAGTTTGAAAAGTTGAGCATTCTGCAGGATCTTAGTGGGGAGCATGTGGTATGTGAATTTTAAAGAAACATCTTTCAGTTCTTAATTTAACTTACAAATCAGTTGCAAGGAGTATCTTTGTGGTATCTTTTGTGTGGAGTGACTGGGAATACATGTATATCAGCCTTTTCTAAATGGGAGGCTATTTCATGGCTCTTTACAATATCAGTACAACAGAAAAATATCAGTTAGGGATTATGAGTTGATCCAATGCCAAATTTCCTGAACCAACATGAGAACAATTGTGTGGTAGGCAATAAGGATAATAATAACTGAGATTTTGAAATTGAAAGGGGAAAACACCAAGCACTTTGTTAAGTTTCCTTGACAGTTCACTGGTAGCTCTGTGTACTATGTGTTAGGAGAGAGGCTTTGGGAAAGTAAAGTGTCTTGCCCAGGAACACCACCTCCCTTTCTCAAATCTGGGATGCTTAGCTTACCAGCATGCTGACCACTTGGCTCTGGTTGTTCAAAGGGTGGATAATGCTATCCAACGGATAAATCACTATCCAATGGATAAGTGCTACCAAACTGTACTGCACTATCCACCGGAGAGAGATTTATCCAGTGTATAGCATTATCCATCCTTTGAACAACCAGGCCTGGTTGTTATGTTTGCTAGTTAAATTCAGCAGCACTTTGTTTATTTGGTTCATGACTGTTACTGTATTTTCATTTAGGGAGCTGTGTGGACTATTAAGTTTACTCTCTGTGGCAGACTTATGGTAAGCTATTCTCCTCTTCTATCAAAATTTGCTGGAGGTGAACCTGATAAAAATCTTGTAATTGCTAAGTAAATTCTATCTTTCTTTTTAGTCATAAATTGCTCTTTCTTTCTCATACATTGTTCTTATTTTGTACCTGTAGGCTACAGCTGGTCAGGATCATATGGTGGTAGGCGAAAAGAGTTTTATTAACACTAATTTTCTGAATTTTCTTTGCTCTCCAGATTATATCAGTCTATTTGGTGATTAACTCTTCTCTCAGCATGCAGCTCCTTTATATTTCCTTTTGGAGTAGTAAAAGAATTTCACGTACTAAGATTTCCTTGTATTTCTGGTAGTCAGTCAATGCTTTGTTTACATGTTTGTGATAATTCAAACCTCAGTTGTCCGTGTGTTGATTTGTAGAGAGTTTGGGTGCTTAAGGAATCACAAAACTATTTTGAAGAAATGAGAGCAAAATATTCCAAGACAGGTAATATTCTAATACATCAGATGAGCTAAATGCTAAAGAATAAATAAATGTATTAACTAAATTTAGTTTTTTGTAAGCAGGTAACCTATAACTTGAAGGAGTAATATTATGGTGTGAGTTGCTTTGTAATTTGCACTGCTTTGTATTTTTAGGGGGTCTCAAATTATCATGGGTAAAGAAATCTTAAACATTGGAGAAAATTTTTCAAACATTGCTTGGATACAGTTTCTGTCCTTCTGTTTGGTTAACTTTGGCCTGATTTTTTGTTTTGTGTGTTTGCTTGTTTATTTATCTGTTTTGTTTTGTTTTGTTGTTTTTTTAAGGTGATAATTCATCCTCAGAACAAGAACCAAATTCAGAAGAATACTCACAAATGGAGGAAACATTAAAAGGAGGCGAAGAGAGTGCTGCAAGTGCAGAAGAGGGGCCAACAGAAACCAGTGAAGCCAATGAAGTTAGTCCCTCCTTTTCATTTAAACCAATCTTTTTGTTTCTATGGTAAACATTGTTTTAGAACATAATGATAAATAACTCTCAGGTAAAATTGAAAACTTTAACTTAAGTAACCATATGGGATTGTTTTAGGAGCCTGCTGCAGAAGCCCCTGTTGAAGAAGATCTGGGCCCATATATGAAAACACCTCTGTGTACTTACTGTGGTCACACTGGAGATGTACTTGACTTGTCTTGGTCAAAGGTATGAAGAAAAAATAATTTGCTTTTTTGATTTGTTGGCAAGCAGATGTGATCATTTGCTTATTTTTACTTATCATTTTGTTTATTTTTCTGGCAGAACTACTTTCTTTTGTCCTCATCAATGGATAAGACTGTAAGGTAACCGCATTACATGTGATAGCTGGAGCCCTGTATGGCACTTTATACCTGTTCTTTCATCAGCGGGCTTGTTACATTTTCATTTCTTTTCTGTGTATTTTTTAAATTATTATTATTGGAGAACTAATTTGTATCTCCAGGGGGATGGGGGGTTGTAACCAGTTCAGTTACAAAGATAGATTAGAAGAATTCAGATGATCAAAGGGTCGATTAAAAGGTATTAAATATTTTCTATAATGATTGCAGGTTATGGCACATCTCCAGATCTGAATGTCTCTGCTGTTTTCAACATATAGACTTTGTGACAGCTATTTGTTTTCATCCAAGGGTAAGTAATTGCTAACTGCTTTGGCGAAAACGAAGAGGGATTGTTGAGGAAGGAAGGGAGTCAGTCTTAAAAGAACTGGTGGAGATGTCCCAGATAAGCTTTGACCATGTTCAGTGTGTGTGTGCGTGCATGCGTGTGTGTGTGTGTGCTTGTGTGTGTGTATGCATGTGTGTGTGCGTGTGTGTGCGTGTGCGTGTGTGTGTTTTCTATTTTTTCAAATCTTCTGTCAATGAACCATTTTGATTAAGTTATTGAGAGAACACCACCGTGAAACATTATTAACATTTGCTGATTTTTAAGACAAAAACTAGTCTGATAATGTAGTTTTGCTTCAGGATGATCGGTATTTCTTAAGTGGTTCACTCGACGGAAAAATTCGTTTATGGAACATACCAGATAAGAAGGTAGCATTGTGGAATGAAGTAGAAGGGACAGGTAAATATCTTCATTTCTTCTCTTCATGTCTGTTTTTTTTTCTTTTTTTTTTGTTCATTTGGCTTTTTTGGTAGCTATTGTTATGATGTATATATATTTTTTGGTAGCTATTGTTATGATGTATGTATATTTTTTGGTAGCTATTGTTATGATGTATATATATTTTGGTAGCTATTGTTGTGATGTATATATATTTTTTGGTAGCTATTGTTATGTTATTGAATGGAATGTTATCCTAAACTAACAAAACACAAGCAAAATTTAGGCGACGAGAAGTCCCTCCTCAACAAATGATAAACACCACAGCGTACACTATTGAGTTATGGATGAACGCGGGAGGTTGCTAAGCACGAAAGAAGCGTAAGAGTCCTCGAAGCGATAGCCGAGAGCGACTCTAGCTTCTTGAGTGCTTAGCAAACCTCCCAAGTGCATCCATAACTCAATAGTGTACGCTGTGGTGTTTATCATTTGTTTTATAACATAACATTGATACATTGTAGCTAAAGAGTACCCTTTTATTTAACAAATCTTACGTGATCAGAAAAAACAAGCGCGCGCGGAAAAATAGTCTTTGCATTTGCTCACGGCAGCAGCATACACCCATGGGCAAATGGGGAACGCTAAATTGACCAATCAGAGCGCGCGCTTTACTTTGATTATATTATAATTTTCGGTGAAGTCCGTCGCGCAGTAAAAAAGTATCAATAGAGTTTTGCGAGCCGCGCGATGGTCTTCGCCGATGAGGCGGGACAGCTCGTAGTGTAAGCAAAGCATGCGTTCACTCTCATACTGTGGCATCGCGTCTTGAGCTCTAACTGACTGTACGTGAAAGAACTGCACTCTGTTGTTATTTTTAGAGACTGGCAGACCGCTCTTTGTATTATTGTTCCACCTTATTTAATTACGCTCGTTTCTTTTTTTTCTTGGAAGGGAGTAACTTAATTACTGCTGCAAATTTCTGTTTGAATGGCAAATTTGCCGTAGTTGGTACGTACGATGGACGATGTATCTTTTATGAAACAGAGGTAAGACCTTTTGTGGCTTTGTGTTTTTGAATCAAGGATTTGTATATAAACGCTTTACTGCAGGTTGCCTTCGGGAAGACAACTCTGCCTTTTGTGTCTATTTAAATGGCTGAGTCATAGTCCGCCCAGCTTGAAATACTTCGCCTCGATGTTACAATTATGTCACTTGTAATCCATTTCAATCTTCTCCATGCTTAACCATCCTTGCTCCTATTTAGTTTATTTTCGTCTCCTTTGTGTTTTTCTATTATACCTGACTAATGTTGCAGTTACTTGCAATCCTTGTTATTATCTTTAACTATCTTGTCTCCTTTCCAACTTTTTTTTTTTCGGTTCTGGTCTCCTCTTTTCCCTCCGTTCTTCATAACTTTTCCAAGTCTAGCGTGGTCTTTAACATAATGATTATCTTTTTACAGCGACTCAAATATCATACACAGTGGCAAGTGAGAGCTGCAAGAAACAAGAAAGCTCGTGGCAGAAAGATTAGCGGCATTGAACCCATGCCAGGGGAAGATAAGGTATTCACAGTTTTGTTACTTCCGCAAGAGCAATTTTCAATTTAGTGTCAAACCATAGTTAGTACTAACTATGGTCGAACATCTTTCGGAATCGCATTGGGTTTGCTTTACTTCGCTCTGTGATTGGTTTAGAAAACTCGCGCCGGCCTCTCAGCCAATCAGATGCAAAACTTAAGCCAACCTCGACTTGGTAATTCAAATGATTCAATATTGTTAATATTGTAAATTTTTGTTGATAGCTCTTGTCTATGATCTTCAATCCTGTTTTTAGTTATTTAATAGATCTACTTATTATTTGTATTCTTACAGAAATTATGTTTTCTTTCTAATTATACATACACGTACACGTTTTAACGAGAACTTCTGTACTCCTAGGTGTCACGTGTTTAAATAAAGGATTGATTGATTGATTTTCCCGCGCTTTAGTCAGTGTACTTGTGTTTTAAACACTTCGACTCCTCATTAGTGGTTTATGAGTATAATTATTGTTTTGATAGGCTATTGTGTCAACCTTTGAAAAGTGCTGTACGTGATTTGATTTAACGTCGCGGGGTGTTTTCAAATAAACAAATATGGTTTTTCTTACTTCCTCTTCAGGTTCTTATCACATCAAATGATTCAAGAATAAGACTTTACGATCTCAAGGACAATTCTCTGAACTGCAAATACAAAGGCTGTGTGAATACCAGTAGTCAGATCAAGGCGGGTTTTAGGTATTGAACACGGTAATTTTTTACGTATGCCAAGTTGTGTTGAATTTGTTCAGCGGGAAATGATTATTGAGAGGAAATACAAATAAAGAAAGCAGCGACATTGTTGTAAGTAATTAAATTGTAGTAACAATGCTGTGTACAGCAGACGATGATTTTGCGATCACTAAACTGTGCGTATAAACGAGTTGAAAATTCGGTAATTCACGAATATACGACCCATTTAGAAGATTGTTTTTGTCTCTCGTTGTGATTTACCATCTAATATATAGAAGAAACACAACGAAGAATGTATGGCAAACAGAACTAGCAGTCTAATGATTTCTTGTTCTATTTCTGTAGTCACGACGGTCAGTATGTCATATGTGGCTCAGAGGATCATTTTGTTTACATCTGGAGAACCCAACACGGATTTCCGTCCTCCAGGAGAGACAAGAACGAGTTTTACGAGAGCTTTTCAGGTAAGAAAAAACTGTTAAATCTTAGAAATCTTTTCACGTGTGAAATTTGTTGCCAATGAAGATCAACACTTATTCAGTGGTTAATTAAATGACTTTTTTGAACGCGTTTTTGAGCTGCTACCAAGCGTTGGGAGCCTTAGCTAGAAAGGGCCTCCTCAAGTCTTGAATTTTTATGAATTAAGGTATGAACCAGAGGAAAAACCTTTTATTTTTTAACGGAAAACCGTGTTGTTGACTGCATTTTTAACCAATGTTGCCACCAATAGAGTACTTCATTGATACTTTCAACGAATTCCCCACAAACTGATGTTTGCAATATCTGCTGAAACTTGCGACTATTATCTGTTTCTTTTCAAGCTCACGCTGTCGTGGTGACGGCAGCAATGTTCGCCCCAGTTCCCTGGCTAATCGTTCCTCCAGACTCGAGCGTTCATCAAAGTACGACAGAGGTACTTGTGACCGCTGACTGGAGCGGTGCTATCAAACTGTTCGTGAACAGATGACACGCAGCTTCCCTTATTTGGAATATCAGTGGAAACTGTTCCGCTGGTCTAGAAAGTCCTCGTCTCGTGGTCATTCAAATTCACTGTCTAACATGATGGTCCATCCAGATTGTGCACGGAAACTATGTGGACAACTTTCTTAGCGTATCTTAGACGAACACTAGTGAACAGTGACGTCGTATCATTTGCGGTTCTTTCGGTACTCAGTTTTCTGTATCTGGTACGCGGCACGGGAGTGCAATGGGTGATGGGAAGAGGACCGGGGAAGAGGACCGAGAAAGATGACCTCCATCTCGCTCCTTTTGGCTTTCACCTTACCCGTCTGCCTCACGCTCCCATGCTATTTCCGTTGGCTGCAATTGCTATAAAGACTTGGACAAATGTGGGCTGTATTCATTCCCTTTTCAGTAAAAGCAAACAGACAACATTTTTGAATACAACCATATTCTTAAGATCTAGTGAACTCATCCACGTAGGGAGGGAATTCTTCCTACGGAAAATGCAATGTATCTTCGTTCGCTGGATTTGATGCTACACTGCTCAGACTATATAATTTGCTGAAAGAAAGGGATGTGTTGTTCGATATCCAGGCCACGCTAGTCTCCGTCAAAAAATTGTTAACAGACTTGAATATAAAGCAATCGAGTGAAAAGCTATCTTGAAGCTGTGGAAATCGATCGACAGGGGTGTTTTTGTTTGGGTCTATATTTTTCCTGGTGGATTCTGACAGTCGACTGGGGACATAAGTTATTTAAAATTTCTTTACAGATTCGAAAGCCAAAATTATTAACGTAACTATAGTTCTAATTTTGAAATAATATGGTCCTAGCTGTAAAATTGGACAGATCAGTCATATTGTAATTCTATTTAAGAGTGAATTGGCAGGGAATCGACGTTCATTTGAATTTTTTTCTTTTATTTTTTGCTTTCATGTGCGACGGGAAATGAACCGAGGATCCTTGTGATAATTGTCGTAATTAAATGCTTCAGACGTGAACGCGTTCTGATTGTCTTCTATCAATTTAATGGTAGTTTCCTGTTCAATTTCAAATGACTTGTGTGTCCACGCGTCATTTTATTGACGTGAAAGGTACTGAACCTAATAAATTAAACTTCATATATGAAAAGATCGACGTTTAAGTCGATGAAGGTATACATATCTTATCTGTATCGACCTAAGAATTACGTCCAAGTGGGAAACGACTTAACTTCAAACGTCCAACTTTTTATGTGCTATATATATATATATATATAAACATTGGCTTAGACGATACCACAATTGTGGGATCGTTTGGGGGTACATATACGCGTTTCATACGCGTTTCACCATCCTAGCATCAGCACTGCACCGATGACGCCCAGAAGGCCGAAACAGTACATATATATATGTACTGAAATAAATGAAAAACGAAAGTCCTTTTTCTTTTTCTTTCTCTTTGCTTTTGGGCTACGCGTTTCACCGCTGTTGCGGCGCTTCAGGCATAGCAAAGTGTGTTTATTGACTTATTACGTCACAGATCTAATTGTAATTACAATGGTTATTGTAATTCGAAGCACGCGCGAGCAACTAGCGTAATTTCAAATCATTAAAAACGGGTTTATATTTAGAAATAAAAAATCTTTCTTTGTTCTTTCTCATGACCTCAGAAGGGTCGAGAATCTTGTAAAACGGAAAGATAGTGAACTGAGGGGTTGATCCCGCAGCACATTCATCAATATGTTTGCTGGCTTCCAGCATACGTGTTTGCGGATCTCTAATTTGTTGTTTGTGGACTGTCACTCTATTTCTCAGGACATCACCCGTTTCTCCTATATAATTATGTCCACATCCTGCACATGTTATTACGTAAATCAAGTTTGTCGATGTGCAGTTCATCCAATGTTTTATCCGAAATGTTTCATTGGCGGCGAAGAGGGTGAATTCTTTACCCTGTTTTAAATAGGGGCATGTTCCGCAACGTTTTGTTCCACAAATTTTAACTTCCGGATCAGTGTCCTTTTGCTTAGAGAAATAGGAGTTTGTTAACATCCGGTTTAGGTTTCTTGGTTGTCGCTGTCTGTGGATTCAGTTTAGTCCTTCTCATAATGGATTTTAATGAGGAATTTTCTTTCAACATTGGAAGTGTTTTCCTGACAAGCTGAAATACTTGCGGATTGTTGGGATTGTAAGTTGTTACCAGACAAAGGAGGTTATTTTCGGTACTTTGTTTTCTCACACTTTCTCACTATTACTAGTTACTCGAGTTTCACGCTCTAGGCGTTTAATAAAAAACGTTTCGGTCCGAGACCTTCATCAGTTGTAGTACAATGACTTAAAAATTCCTTAAATAGATTTATATAGGGCGTGATGACACTTATAAACAAACACAGTAATTACTACGCGAAAAATTACCGCTATAAAAAGAAATAGAAAAATTGCCGAATCCACTGAAAATGTTAACGAACCAGCGTTGACTTGAAAGGCGAGAACTGTACTAAAATTCCCAATTAACGCTGAGACTGGGACCTTTGATGCCCGCCCAATTTGAAACAATTCTCCGCATTAATTATAGTTTATTCTTTTTTTGGAGTGAAATTCCTGGCGCTTATTCAAGCCGAAGGGTGCCAGAGAGAACAGCAGTGCGATCCAATATGCTTCTTTGGTAATTAGAAGTTTCTCGATGTTACCTGAATTGTTTACTGTTGCCTGCACTTGATCAATGCATTGGAATGAGAAATCGCTTAAATCATGTGGTGTTTTGTTAAAATGTACCGCTACTTCACAGGTCTTTTTCTTAGTGACCATAGCAGACTTGTGGTTGCGAAATCTAATCCTAAAGTCATTTGTTGTGGAACCAATGTATTGTAGGCGACATTTCTTGCACGAAGCCAAATAAATTATGTTCTTAGAATCACAGGAAAGTTTCGATCGTATCTTGTAACTTTTGCCTGTTTGAAAACTTAGAAAGGAGTTAGATTCAACCAAGAAGTTGCGACAAAGATCGCATCTTGTTCTATCACATTTAAAACATCCTTTGACCTCGGCAACCCCTTCGCTTTCAGTGTTAGGGCCATAACGGGATGGCGCCTACAACTCTTTAAGGTTTTTAGATCTGCGGAAGGATGCTATGATGGAATTTGAAGGAAAAAGCTCTTTTAACTTGGGATTGGATTCCAAAATACCCAGATGTTTTTTAATGATGCGACTTACATCAAATAAATTTGGATTAAATGTGGTCACAAATGGGAATAATTTCCTCTTAGATCTGGCCTGAGTCCTAAGTAGATCACTTCTAGGTATGGTAGAGGCCTTACGAAACTGGTCGTCCACTAAATTGGAAGGGTAACCCTGAGTAACAAGATAACCCTTGTATTCGGTTATTCTCTTGACAAGAAAAGCTTGTTCGGAGCAATTTCTTTGTAACCTGGTCGCCACACTATAAAGGATCGCTTTGAAAACGTGTTTAGGGTGAGCACTTGATGGTGGGAGATACAGGTGACTATCAGTTGGCTTTGAGTAAACGTCTGTCCTAATAAAACCCTCGATAAGATGTAGAGTTAAATCTAGCACATGGAGCTCTCGTTCGGAAAAAACTAATTCCAATTTTATAGTGGGGTACAAAGAGTTTATAAATTCAGTAAACTCATGCAGTGCCGGAAGGCCTTGTTGCCAGAGATCAAAAACATCATCACGGTATCTCCACCACAAAGCCGGCTTTATGTGGCCAGAGAACTTAGCCTGAAAATCTATTTCACCCATGGCAAGATCTGCATAACTGCAGGCGTTCTTAGGGCCCATGGCTGTGCCATGAACCTGTAGAAAGAAGTTCTCTCTGAAAACCGAATGATTGCTCTTCAAACAAATTTTAACCGCTTCTAAAATGCAATTAGTGGATGGAAGTTTATTTTCTCTGGCATTCAGTGCCCTTTTAACTTATTATATATATATATATGGATTAAACTTGGTGTCCGGGTATAATGTGTGGTAGGCGGAAAAAACAACTACATATATATCCCTATATTATATATATAATTATATAATGTAGGGATGTATATGAAAAAGAAAAAAACGACTACATATACGTCCCCACAGACCTGTTTCGTGTCTGCATCGATCGTGATTTTTAGGCCATTCGATTTAAATACCTTGGTCACTTGCTGTTTGATTTTTTCAATTTCTCTTGGTGTGGCTTTACAGACTGCTAGACCATCGTCGCGAATGGCCTAAAAATCACGATCGAGGCGAACAAAAACACCGTTCACTTCCTAGAAGTAACCTCTGACCTCAAGAACGGAACCTACGAACCTTTTCTGAAACCCAACAATAAATTACTTCATATTTCATATTCATCGACAGAGCAGCCCCACCCCCCCCCCCCCCCCTCCCAGCGCTACTTAAGAACATCCCAGAAAACATTAACAAAAGACTGGCGAGCATCTCATCTAACGAAAAATTTTTCAAAAAAGCCATTCCCCCGTACCAAAAGGCACTCGCTGATAAAGGGTATACACACAAATTATCATACAACCCGTAAACTACCCAAACATCAGCGATAAACCACAGGAGAAATCGCTAAAGAAACATCACTTGGTACAACACTCCATGGAACTCCATCGTCAAAACCAGTCTTGGTTTGCCAACATGACGAGGTTACCAAGCCGTTGTGTCGTGGTACAAATGTACGCGGACGTCCACCATCGTTTTAGCGTTTCACTGAGGACACGAAGAGCCGCCTGGCGCCGATCGCCGGGCTGAGATTGTGTGGCTAGAGAATTGAAATGCCCTTGAATTCTGCGGTGGATTTGTGGCCTTGGGTACATTTTAGCTTGGGATTTTTTACTTCGTTCGGCAGGCTGTCCGGACAGAAGTGTTTGGCCTTGTCTTCTCTTTATGTGGTAGAAAACCAGGATTAAAAAAAATCGCTTAAATCAAGTGAAATCGGTAAAATAACGACACCAGGAGCAAACAACACACGTATGGAACAAGGTAAGCCATTTTTATTTAATATTTTCGCTTTTAACCATCTCTGTGGATATCTTGTAGAAAATCCCCTACAAAACCTTATAAATATGCAAATTGTGTTCCTTGTGTGGTTCTCAAAGAGAGCTTGGGCTACCTGTGGTATAACAGTTTCAAAGGCGTACTACTGCTCTGTGTAATAGTTAACTGATGGTGTCGAGAGATTCCTCATGTGTACTGCGCTAGTAGTACTCTCTCTCAGTTTCGTGTTAAACACTCCTTTTTCGATATCAACAACTGAAATACAAACACAAAAGCAATCTGTGAGTTCTCGGAAAACAGAGTTTTAATTTAGCAAGGTTTTTAAAGACGTGACGCGCCCGCAGGCGTTGCTGGGCAGTGTATTTACGTAATGGTAAATTTTGTCCCTTGAGATATTGGCCGCGAGAACTGTGAACGAAGAAGATAATAAGGGGGGGGGGGGCTCAACCGCTACTTGGGTGAGTTTAGAGCAGAGGTGACAGCAAACATGGATGGTTTTAACTACTACTGATTCAACAACAATTACAGAGGAGGTCCGTGGAGTAAGTTGCAAAGTCCGGTAAAGCATTGAAATTCCTCTGTGGACAGACGCGCGAACATTTTACACCATTTCATCAGTATGAATATTCTCCATACTGTTCTCTATACAATTTCCTCAGATGCTGACAAGGAGAATTTGCTTATCAATCAATTGTTTCTACAGTTGGTGATCATTTTTATCATTCTCATGACCTTAATGTGTGATTCAGGGGTGATAGTGCAATGAGAAATTAGATGCTGGCCGGTTTCTCTGAGGTTGAAGAGTTAATATCATCAACATTCTTCTTCGACCAGTTATTTCATATCATATCTAGGAAAAACCAGCCACCTCTTGTCTAAAGAATCGCTTCAGATGTCTTACATTTGAAACAATTTTCTTTGCATCGAGAACTTAACTTGATCGTCTCCTGGTATGTATTCGTATCGTTACGGAGCCAATCTCTGTGGCAAGGAAATAAAATGCAAAAATAAAAGTTGAGAGATACAGACCATATGATGTCGGTCTCTTCGAGCAAGCATTCCTTAGGGAACCAATCAACAAGAACGTGACAAGAATACCAGCAAAGGCCAGCAAAACGAAGTGGAAGGATTCTATTTGGCCCCTAGATGAGCCTTGCTTCATATCATGTCGGTATTTTCCATGGCTGTACTTGGAAAAACAGGAAGACTGAAAAGAAAAGAAGACACAAATATGTCTGAACAGTTCACATTCTCTTGATCCTCCAACTCCTGATTTCCGCCAAGTTGTACATCTCACAGCGAGACGCAGCAATGAGTATTGCATGTCATCGTCAACACAATTTGAGTTCACCGAAGTATACCACTCGGAATTCGTTCAGTCTCCCTCCCTCCCTCCCTCCCTCCCTCCCTCCCTGAAAATTGACTGCAACGAATTGAAAATTCGCATTGAATAAACCGGCCAAGGCTAGAACTCAGACCTCCCGGTCCACCGTACCTCGCACAAACCTCAGCTCAGCTTTCTCGCCGCCTGGCCGAGAATTTCGATATCGGATCGGCTTGGATTCAAACGCCGAACATTCAGGAATAGCACCTAATGCAATGTATTTCTTTCTTTTTTCTAATAGATTTTTGTTCTTCTGGTCCCTAACTAAATTAGATAAATAACTAATACGGATTACATGATTGGTCAGCTTTATTAGGGATCTGCGACTAATTGCAGGTAATTTCAAAATCTGAAAATACTAGAAATCAGATCCTGTAGTCAAATCAATCATGGTGATTGCATTATCCCTGCAATGATGAATATTCCAAGCAATTTTAAGCTGATCGTCCTGATCGAAGTGCAAAATTACTTAGTGTATTTCAGTGGTTTAGAAACCTGCCAATCCTTGTCTTCATCGTCCGAGCTGTCATCGTCCATCCATTTTGTTTTCCATGATTTCTCCCGATCAGTTTGGCTTTGCAAACAGTCTTCAAGGCCCTCGTGTCCTTCTTCCACCGCAAAACCCACCCTGACGGTAGAATAATCCATCGATTCGTCAACGATCGTCAAACGAGAAAATTGATTTTTCATTTCCTCGGTGCCACAGTCGAACAGCCATATTTTATCCACTTTACCATCCATCAGGCCTTTTAGGAGTGCGCTTTCTGTGGAATATTCTGCTTAGAAATCAACCATAGAGAACTATCCATGTTGATATGAAGTAAACCCTCATCATTTAATTATCTTGCATCTGATAATTGCTAGTCCTATCCACTTCTCACGTGCCCTCCCGTTAGCGGGAATGACTCAAGGAATCCCTCGAGTATATGCACAACGATGTTTTCAACCACCACCACACCCCCAACCCCTTATTCTTAAGGAACAATAGTTTGCCAGAAAAAAGCTACAATTGTCCCTCCCCTCGGGGGTAAAATTAGTATCCTTGTAAGTGTCTGCTTTGTTTGGGTCTGCTATGTTTGGGTCTGCTTCATACAGTTTTAACAGTACTTCTCGAATCATTTTTAAGACTTCGGGTTTCTGATCTACACTTTTCATTGTTACAATATTGTGACGGAGGGCGATAACTATAGGACGCATCTCAAAATAAAATAAAATACACACTTAAATGTTCCTGATCATAGAAATGACCATGATGGAGAGACCTTTAATAAAGCTTTCTTTTGAGTTTACGCGATGTAATGAGTAGCCCTAAAAGGGGCTGATAAAAGGAATTCTTACTGCATTAAGTCAATCCCGTACCCAGACCTTTCACGGCTAAGCGGTTCTAAGTCATAGCAACCTCGTTCCCAGGGCCTTTTCCCTTAGTTCCCCCAACTAATGGAAAAGGCCCTGGGAACGAGGTCGAAGTCATAGTTTCACGATCGGATCTGAGTACGAGATAAGTTATACCCCCTAGCTAATCCAAAAGCTACAACATAAATAAAGGAAACATGGAACATAAAAGAAAAAAAATATAGAGAGTAAGTCAACGCACCAGTGACGTCGGCTCCACGGTTGTATTTCTCAAAGAGGTTTCTACTTCCCAAGGGAACACCAACCTATGACGAATTCTGTTTAAGACACAACGGCTATGCATAGCTAACCTTGTGTGATATGCACCGTTTAATAACGAAAAATAAACTATCGGAGGTTGGGAACTTAGGGAACGAGGAGGTGGCGCAAGAACTTAAGAGTTTCACCGCTATATTTCAAGTCGGTTAGTTCTGCGAAGTTGACTGCTCTAGACCACTTTCATAAATGGCTGCCGGGTTAATATTCTTTTGTTTAAATTTAAATTAGCCCTTCCGGCCTCGCTTGAGATAATGTATTATTTTGAATTTTGTACTGGAGAACGAGGCCAGAAGGGCTAATTTAAATTTAAAAAAAATAATATTAATCCGGCAGCCATTTACGAAAGTGGTCTATAGGCCTTGAATGTTCTTTCGTCAGCCAAAAAGATTCTAGTATCTCTCATAGCTGGGGCGGATCCAGGGGTGGTTTGGGTGGTTCGGTCGAACTCCCTAAATTATCCCTAAAAATGCTGGAAGTCATGTTTCTGAAGACCTTATTTCCAAAATCTCCCGGGGGAGCATGCCCTCGGGCAATTCTTCGAGCCCCCCTTGACTAAATCCTAGATCCCAGCATAGTGCTCGAACTTTAAATATAATCAAACAACTTCATCACATGCCGTGTCATACCTTACATCCAAACATATCATTTAAGGGACGTAATCCATCAGCAGTGATGGACGAGGAGATCTGGGCTGTAATGGTTGACATCAACAACATTCCAATGATCATCCACAGTGAAGCATACACCCGAGCCAGCGATGATTTAGGAACTTTGTCACCATAACTACCAAGTCAGTGATAAAAGATATAGGCGGAGTATTATTTATAAATCCTTCAGCGTCCTATCAAAAATTCTGCAATTTGAATGGCTTTGCTACTTGGCATTTATTCCCTGTTAGATAGTGAGGATGGTGCAGCCTCGTTCCCAGGGCGCTTTTCCCCTCAAAGAGGGAAAGGCGCCCTGGGAACGAGTTTGAGGACAGTGACTATACATTATTACTAAAACAATCAGATTTTCTACGCACTCTCAATTTCAATACGTGGCATTTTATGTCGGGCTTCGCCCACATCAACCATTTACAACCAATATATCAAAGAAATTTCGAGCTCGTACATGTACATATCATATTCTACATGTTAATCATAAAGCGTCGTCATGATTACGTCATTAGCTTCGGCTGTCGCGAGGAAAACTGGGTTAGAGCATAGTCGGCTACATTGTATGACAAGAGAGAGAAATATCGTGTATAGAATTTAATCGGCCATGTTAGATGACAAGACAGATTATTATAATCTTTGCATTCTCTTACCCCACTGTTGTCATGGTAACCACTGCCCACCACAATCCGTCTTGAACGCCTCTCCAAAACGAGTTTGGAAAATGACCCGAGTTTGTTCTGTGATCCTATGAACAAGTTAATAGTTGTTAAAACTAAAGAACGATGACAGTTGTTACGTGTAAATAGCGACCAAAATCGAAATTTGAAAGGACGAACCATACTCTCGTAAGCTTTTGCGAACTGAAAATTTTCTGTTTCAAATTACTGAAACTAAGAAATGAACGATCAACGCATAAAAATCCTGCAATACAGAGCATTGACAAGTTCCAGTGATCCGATGAAATTTCATGCATTACACGAGGGTTCAATATCAAAGAGGAGAGAAACATCTGTTGTTAATGTAGTCTGTTTTCGTTTGAGTTCCAAAATTGTTTTTACATTAAGGCGACAGATCGGGATGTCATAGAGAACTGGTATAAGATAGGATAATTAACTGAAAGAAACGTCGAGTTTTCTCCAATGTTTTCTTAAATGCGACATTCTTAATTTTCGCTTCGTTTAGATTATCTAACCATTTTGTCCCTTGTCCAAAAACGTTGTAGAAGTCTGTTTTCTATTTCATACCATTTGTTTCGAGAACTGGAAAACCTGCCTATAAAAGGTAACTGTTTTCGTACACGTCAACTGACTTTTATTTCGTCGCCGCCCAATTTTTAAATACATTTCTTAGTTTTCCTCTTAATAAATTCGGAGTGGATTGAAAAAGATCTTTGAAAAGAAACATCTGTCGGTGACGTGACGAATTCTTAAAACTTTCTGGTTTGGAGCAAAGGCAGTTAAAATACTCAGAAAGAACTTTAAAAAATTAATTTTAAATCCGTTCCGTCAGCTTTTGTTCATGCAGATTACAATTTTGCGAACGACTCCCTGAAGTAATTTACGCCGTCGACGCAATCGTGAAATTTCAGATAAAGCGGAAAGGTATACTGATTACTGTCAGTATCTTATGTCCCAAGAAACGTCATTTGTTATCTTGAAAAACAATTTTTCGGATAACGAGGTACTCGATCTTAGTAAAGTCGATTAAGCATCAGCCTTTGCCATCGTATCATTCTGAGGATCAAATTTTGTGAGGATGTGTAAAGAAGTTTCTGAATACATACCAAAAACCAAATGGCAATTCCTGACAGCATGGTTGCTATTATGCAAAGAACAAGAAGCTCCCATATTTGTGCAAATGCGTGAACAATTTGTCTGCTGGTGGCAAACGATTCTTCTTTGATGGCTAATACAGAAGTGAACCATATTTCTAAAAGTGTAACACTTGAAGTGTTAAAAAAAAGTGGAAATGTTACATTTACAATCGGAACTTTACAATTTCCACCTGTTTCATTGACTTTTGAATAATTCGTAAAAAAGCAATGAAGGATATTCTTCACAGTGTCATTCCACCTTGATTGTTCATATCTAGGAAAAAACTCCTCATTCCAGTTGAACCTCGCACAACTATCAATTAAAGCATTTTGCTCCTTCGACGGGTGAACCATTTTGACAAGTGAAACGATTAGAAAGAAGATGAAATACTCGCACAACATTTTGGCGCAGGAGACAGCCCGCACGTTCTGTTGATTCTCGGTGGAAGCAGTGTTTAAGGACCAGTAAGCGCAAAGCAGTTATTAAAAGTATCTCGTTATGCAACCGACAGATGTTTCAACGGAACTGTTTTTTCTCTGATCTAATTGCACGCATTTGAGTCTTGGCAGGAAACCTTCAGAATGAGATATGGCATCACTATAATAAAACACTGTCAAGTTTTGTTTTAAATGTCAGAATCTCATGCATTGGGGGGCATTTCTTTTTCAGATCTTTACAAGAGATCTCTTTGTCTCTGCAAGCACAGACTTCATTAATTTCGGAAGTAGGTCTATGTTAGGACATGGGCAGGCGGAAGACAGTTCAGCGGCAATCGAGGCAGATTTGTCACTAGTCTTTCCCTTCTGTCCATCACCCAACAACCAAAAAGGAGACAAAATATCAACAAAAAACACCTTTGTTGATGACTACCTTTAGAATATATTGAATGTCACGTTTTTCCAAAAAAAACACGCAAAAATCGGGGGGTGGAATGGCCATAGTAGCCGGTTCCGTTGGGGAGAGTAGCCGCCAGAATTCGCCGGTTGCCGGTTTCTAATGAAATCTCTGTACAAGTATGTGCCGGCAACTGTAGGGTATGGTTTTCAGGATCTTGAATTTAACTTTTAGCCCTCGTTTCCAGGTTCTCTCCTCTTCCCAACGCCTGGAGCGAAAGGAAGAGAGAGAGTCTGGTCGGGGTTGTTCACTTTTTGACGTTAAACCGCGTTGTTGACCCCGTTGTCAACCAATTTTGTCACCAAATCGTAGCATCCGCGGAAACTTACCAATAATTTGCATATTTCCAGATTTTCACATTTCCCGACTACCAAACAAAGATACATGTAAGAAAGCTCAAGTCTTATTTGCATATTTCCACATTTCCACAATTCCAGACTACTAAGTTAAGATGAACAAGAGTAACTTAAAGACTTGTTTGTGCATTTGCATATTTCCACATTTCCACATTTCCAGACTACCAAGTAATAATAATATTAATAATCATAATAATAATGGTTTATTAATAAATCCACTGGGTGGCTCTTAACTGTTTAAGTACATCAATTGCAATTAAAAATAAATCAAAATAAGCTACGGATTAACAGAATCGAAATTACAGTATAACTAACTAACCACTCTGTACTCTGTTATATGAAAGATTCCCTGAAATTTTTAAAAAGGTTTTGTAATCTTTTTTTGTTTCTAATAGTTTCTGGTAGATTGTTAAATAGTTTCGATGCATTATCTTGGAAAGTGGCGTTGTCGGTCGGGACCACTAATCTAATTGAATTGCTTGAGCGTAGTTCCTTGCTGCATTCCTGTTTTATTATTTCAAGTAGGTTATTATTCTAAGTAAAGATAAAGTGAGTAAGCTTAATACTTATTGGAAAATTTCCAGATTTTCGCAATTCCACATTTCCAGACTACCAAGTTAAGATACATGCGAGCAGGCTTAAGACTGCATTTCCACATTTCTAGACTACCAAGTTGAGATACTTATGAATAAACTAAAGACTTATTTGAATATGCATATTCCATATTTCCATATTTCCACGTTTAAAATTTCTAGAGTATTAAGTTAATATACACGTGAGTAAGCTAATCTTTACACTTTTCAGTTTTTAAACCTAAAAAAATATAACTAGTTATGGTGGACACAATTCCAAATTATACATTTTCACGTCTCAGGATTACTCGGAGGTGATTAATTTTATGTCTACTCTAGCTTGTTGCCGCCAAAATTGTGATGTTATTTGTTATCAAATACGTATTCTTTTTTTTCTTTCCGTCACATTTTCACCAAGTTCGTTTGTTTTCGTTAAGTTCGTTTGTTTCTTTTCATCGCATTTTCGTTAAGTTGGTTTGTTTCTACGCTCAATGTTTTCTACGGTATTCCCTTACCTTTTTTTTAATAACTTCTCTTTGTTTGCATATCCGTGTAAGTTCTTCGGTGTAAGTTTTTAGCCTTTCGAGCTTTATCGTTAAACCGTGTTCAACCATCGCTTTTCGGTTTTTTGTATCGTCTCAAGTTAGTTCGTAATTCTTGAACAATGTCGGCGATGGAAACGCAAAAAGCGGCAGAGGGTAGTCAAAACAAAAAAAACATAAACGACTCTCGTGAGTTTATTGTGCTACAAACACAGTTGGCTTTCTTTCCCGGCTCTCGAAGTTAACAAGTCATTCTTAATTCTTAATAAAGCGAAATCTTTTTGCAATGTGATAAATCCTTTATTAACCAAGCTTGTTCGGTCAGGATGGCATTTTTATGGACCTCGACTTCGTCTCGGTCCATAAAAACTTGACCAGCAAAACAAGGACTCGGCCAATATCCAGCTATCTTGACCTCACGCTTGGTTGATAACGCATATTTATTGTGCATCATTTTGTCATCTAGTTTGTCAAATTATTTAGGTATAACTGAAGTAAGTTGTTGTTTGTAATTTTATTTTAGCAACCGCTTCGCTTCATTTTAATGTATTTGTTAAATTAATGAGCGTGTATCCGTTGGACATGTGCGAGGGTTTTTGGTCATCACACCTCTATCTCATGGTCAAGTGATGGTGTTGAAAGTTCCCTCACGCGCACTTTACTACTAATACTCGCTCTCAGTTCGGTGTCAGACACTCCTTTTTCGATATCAACATCTGAAATACAAATACAACAGCGATATGTCAGTTCTACGCGGAACTGGCATTTAATAGGGTGAGTTGAGGACGTCATATACCTGCTGGTATTGGTGGTCAATGTATTCCCATGATGGTAAATTTTGGCCCCGGCCGCCAGGGGAATTTTAATCAGCTATGCATATGCAGGCATCAGTCCTTCGCGATTTAAAAGAGACGCACATACAGGCAGCTGGTGGAGTCAGCAGAAAACTGCAGCGAAATTTTAGAGTTTCATTGTGAACCTGAGAAAATTCTCCGAGGTTGTTTGCAGCGGGCCATCAGTAACCTGGACATGCAAATTAAAATCACCAGCACTCTTCCTCGTCATGTAATTTTTTTTCTCGAGAAAACCAGCTACCTATTGCCTAAAAATAGTTTTGGATAGATACTCTGTTAAAATAAGCTCTTCTTTAAAAGTTTAGTTACTTTAATTGAACATCTCTTAGTAAGGTATTCCTATCAGTATAGAGAAAATCCCGGTCAAGAGAATATTAAAGGAAAAAAATGATGTGTACCGATACATACCATCTGCTTTCCGTGTCTTCTTCATGTAAACATTCCAAAGGTAACCGATCAACAAGAAAATGACGAGAATGCCAGCAAAAGCCAGTAGAATGAAGAGGTTGGGTTCAACTCCGCGCTCAGATGACCCTTGCTTCATATTATGTCGGTTTTTTCCATGGCTGTACTTTTCAAAACAGGAATTCTGAAAAATATGGGAATATATCTGAATTATTAATCCGAATAATACCTAATTTCAAAATTATACGAGGCCAGCGGCACATACCCAGAAACAATTGACCCAAAATCTCCCCGCTCCCGCCCCTCCCCCCACCCCCCCAAGTGCAAATGCCGGTGAATTTAGTCGCCCAAATATCTGACAAGCTAGAAAATCGAATTCCTTAATTAAGTCAATCGAACGTGGGGATCGATGAGATTCTCAATTCCTACATTGATGGATATGCTAAGCCATTTGAGCCGATCACCGTGACTAGATTTTAGAATCTCCTGGCGTATTTTAATTGTTTAGAAACCTGCATATCCTCGCGCTCATCGTCCCGGTCATAATCTCCCATCTCCTCATGCTCGTAAGATTTCCTGGTTTCAGGTTCAGTTGTCTGAAAACAGTGTTCTAGGTCTTTGTATCCTTCTTGCACCGTAAAATTCACCGTGACGTTCAAATATCCTTCAAATACGTCAACTATCGTCAAGCGAGGAAGCTTTTTTTCCATTTCCTCGGTGTCACAGTCGAATAGCATTATCATAGCTACGTTATCATTCATCAGGCCGTTTAGGAGTTCGCTTTCTGTGTGATATTCTGCAAGAAATTCAACCAAGTTAAATAGGTACATTCTTGCTGATATCAAACATACTCAAATTATTGAATCAATTTCGTTCGGTGGTAATTTCTGGTTGTGGTCCACATATTAGCAGCCATCCTGAACATGCACACAATGATGTTTAGAAATCCCCCTACATCTAGGGAATAATTGTTCTTCACAAAAAGCTACAATTGTCCTTGCCCTCGAGATACATTAGTATCTTAGCTGGCTGCTCAGTATGGGGTTTGCTGGATGCAGTTTTCGATGCAAAAGGCAGCAATTTTAAACATACTTTACCATGAAACAAAAACAAGAAAAAAAGTGTCCAGGTTTACTCACCTTTCACAATGGCTCCCCTATCATTTCTCTCAAAAAGTTTTTTAACTCCCGAGGGAACACCAATCTATGAAAAATTCAGTTAAGATGAAGTATTTATTCACTTCATCACATTGCAAACGTTCTCTTTTTCGAATTGGCTTTAGAGATTGATCATACAGGCGCGATTTAAGCATTTGGGTGGAGCGAACGAGAAGTTACAAGACCTTTACAGCTATATTTTGAATCTGGGAACAGTTTAGCATGATAGAGAACCTCGAAAAAAGTGATAATAAAACCAAGAAGGAACAAGGATGCATGAGGACGTAGAGGATTAAACTGACTGTAAATGAAAGACTTAAATGAGTGCTCATTAAGGCAATAATCTAAAGATGCACAAACTATGACGTAGCTCCTTCTAAAATACTTAATTCTTATTAACCGAGCGGAAGGTCTGTATGGGAGAATCTTGACCGAGGTCGCCAGTACAGACCGAACGTAGTGAGGTCTGTACCAGCGACCGAGGTCAAGATTCTCCCATACAGACCGACCTAGCTCGGTTAATGAGATGTTCATTATATGGCTGTGTCTTATATGCCAATTTTTTATATTCTTTGTATCGTTTTTTTCTAGACCGGTCTAGTTGCCTGTCTAGATGGGAAAATCTAGACCGCTTTCAATATTGATTTCAGCCAATCAAATTCGGGAGTTCGGTAGTTCCCAGTCCTTGTGAGACACAGCCATATAATAATATGCAATAGGAAACATTTCGACGCTGAACTTATTAGTAAAGTAAGTAAAATACGAATAAATTTTTCATTGAAATTCAACAGGTGTTCTGAATTTTGAGTTGTTGAAAATAGCGATTATTACAAGCAACAACATACACAGTCGCAGAACAAGTACATTCATGTAATGGGACACGACATGTTCTCCAAATTTCCGTTGCGGAAAGAGGAAGTCATAAACAACTGAAAATCATCCTCTACAGGCCATAAATGAACTACATTTAGCCAATGCGACTCCAGCAAGCAACGTTAATTAAGTGTTACCTCGTACCTTATCTCCAAACATGTCATCTAAGGGGTGGAGTCCCTCAGCAGTAATGGAGGAGGAGATCTGGGCTGTAATGGTTGACATCATCAACATTTCGATGATCATCCAAAGAGAAGCATACAGCCGAGCCCGCGATGATTTAGGAACTTTGTCACTATACCTACCAAGTCAGTAATAAAAATACAAATATGAAGTATCATAAAAAGAGACCTCATGATTACGTCACTTGCGTGGTCGTGAAAAAACTGGGTACGAGTTTAATCGACCATATTAGATGACAAGACAGAGCACAAGACAGTATCACAACCTTTGCAGGTTCTTACCCCACAGTTGTCATGGTAACCACTGCCCACCACCATCCGTCTCGAACACCTCTCCAAAACGAGTTCGGAAAATGGCCTGAGTTTGCTTTGTAATCCTGTGAAAAAAATCTGTGGTTGTTAGACTGAAAGAACACTTAAAGTTACCTCGATCGATATATCAACTGATGCATCGATCCATATATTGATCGTTACTCGACTGACACTCGATCGACACTCGACGGACACTCGATCGACACTCGACCGACACGCGACCGACACGCGACCGACACGCGACTGACACTCGAGCGACACTTGAGCGACACGCGACCAACAGTCGATCGACAGTCGACCGATGTATGGAGCTTCCACTGTTGTCGGCCGAGGCATCGACCGTGGCCATATCGGTACTTTATCAGCCAACTACCAGTGGCATATTAGTCAAATATCGGCGGAATGTCGGTCGCAGGATTTCATGTTTTTCTTAATAATTAACAATTATAATAATAATTTAATATTTATATCGCGCAAATTAACATGTGGATATGATCAAATGCGCATCGCAACACTTTTCGGGGGACTTTGGCCGGATTGCATCAGCAGTTTACAAACAATCGAAGGAAACTTATTTTAAGATGCCCCCTCCCCCCCAATTCCCAGTAAACAGGCCAGACCACATCACAGTAATCTCTTGGGTGGGTTCTTTAACGTCCCCCGCCTAACCAAATTAATTAATTAATAGATGCAGGAGACGGGACCTACGGTTTATTCGTCCTTATCCGAGAAGACTAGAATGTCTATCCATTTCTTGATATAATAGAAAGGTAGCGCATTCTCCTCAGTTATTTTAAGACCTTGAGTGTTGGCTCGGCCGGGGCTCGAACCATCGACCTCGACCTCCCGCACAACAGTCCAGCGCTCTAACCAATTGAGTTAACCGGGAGGTTTCTTCTCCTTCAAGGTTTCTTTGCACTTAATTTCAGCTATCTCACTTAAAAACCCATTTGGTGGGTCTGTTCTAAGTTAACAGAAAAATTGGTCTGTTCAACATATTTGAAAGATACCAATACCTAAATTACATTTTCTTACCCTTTTGACCCTTTTCGACCAATATATCATCCGATACGTCGATCGAGTTTCGGTCGATGTATCCGTCGGCTAACGAAAGAACGTCGATCAAGTGTCGGTGAAATGTCGGTAATGCATTGGTAGCTTTTCAAGTAATGTCGGTAATGCATTGGTAGCTAGTCTGTATCGGTAGACAAGCGGTCGACTCTCGGTCGACAGTCAATCGACTCGTCGCTCGCGTTTCGGTCGAGCGTCCATCTAGTAACGGTCAATTTATCGACCGATGCATCGGTCGATATATCGATCGAGGAATTATAGTTATATTGTCATATTTACACAGAAGATCAAAACGTGGTTTTAGAGGACAAACGATATCAAATCCCTCGACAATGCTTATTAAACTCTTCTTATGCGAAAAAAAAATCACCATATCAAGTTATTCACACTGAGAAATGAGTCACCAACGTATAAACATCGTGCGTTAATTTAGTCATTTTTGGCCTGAAATCCAAATTTCTTTTTTTATTATAATTTAATGGCAAAAGGATTTACATAAATAATGAGAGCCATAAGGATGACCTACAAAAGAGTCGAGGGACCCCATGCAAGGCAGGTCACCTGCCATAGCCCTCCCAATAACCGTTTACGTTAAGATAAAAATTTTAATGATAAATATTATTACATTATAAATATAGATCATGCATTAATCGAGAGACCAGAGACTGACCTGCGAGTCAGGACGAAAATATAGATATAAACATAAAAACTATATCTAAAACAAGATGAAAGGAAACAATCAAACAATCACGTGATTCTAGAAAAGAGGAAGTCTCTTACTCCCCTTTTGAAACTAGAAATACTTGAAGCTTGCCAAACAGAAAGTGGTAGCACATTCCATGAGTCAACAATCCTTTTAAAAAAACTAAAAGTGTCTGTCCTTGCAAAGTTCTTCTTCAATGTAAGTTCGTCCCTTCCCCTTAAAGATGTACCTCTCAGAGTCTGAATAAAATTGAATATATGAGGAAACATATAAGTTAATGTGCCCAATTAGAGCTTTATAAAAAAATAAAACATCCAACAAAAAACGTCTATCCTTCAAGGATAACAAGTTTAGTCTTTCTCTTCTAGCGTCATACTTAGCATCTGTCTTTAATATAAACTTTGTAGCTCTTCGTTGAATTCTTTCCAACTTGTCGACATTTCTAGCTGTGTAAGGTGACCAGACGACAGAACAGTACTCCAGTTGGGACCTTATCAAGGTACAGTATGAGGTTCTTAAGGTGGTTACATCATTCAGTCCCCTGAATGATGTAAGCGTAAAAGTAAGGCGACCGATACCATAAAGAATTGGCAAAAGATATGATGGTTAACTCATTGTCATGGTGAGTTTTTCTCCAACGTTTACTTAAATGCAAAAAGAATTTTTTTTATGAAGCTTTGCTTCGTTTTAGATTATTAACCATATATTTCTCCTTTGCACAATGCAGAAGTCATCTAGTTTCTACTTTACACTCATCTAGTTTCTACTTTACACCGTCAATGGAAATTTGAAAACTGGCTTGAAAATGTTGACTTTAATTGTTATTTATATTCTTCGTCTGAGTTAAGCTCTTCTTGGAATTGGAAATGAATTGAAAAAATCCGTGAACAGAGTTTGGATTTAAAACTAAATTTCAGTCTAAGACAAAAGAAGTTAACATACTCAGAAATAACTTCAGATAATCGATATGAAATCCACTTCGTTAGATGTTTTTTCATATGGATCAGTAACAACTGGCGAACAGCGCTAACTAAGATATTATAAGTTTAGGACCTAACGGTAAAGATTAACTATCAGAGGGTTGCAATAGGGTCATGGCTTTTACGGCTAACAGTTAAAACTTTGGCCATTATACGACTGATGGTTAACCCAAAATGACACAAAATGATAATATCTAGAAAGGAAAAATTTTTACCTTTAACTTTTGTTACTACTAGGGGATGTAACTTTTTATTTTTTAACGCCTAGCGGCTAAATTTTCTGGCCGATTACGTCTAACGGTTATCCCCATTGAGAACTTCTTATCAATATCTTACTGCATATTAAAAAGAACGTGATTATCTGCACCATGAAGAAAGGAACCAAATTATTCGGATGAAAAAATTCTCCATTTTTGCTTTTGCACAACCTCTGACCGATATATTATTCGAATGATCAATCTTTCTAATGCAATACAGCGAGGAAAGAAAAGAGACTTCTAGATACCTACCAAAAACCAGATGATAATTCCTGACAGCATGGCTGCTATTATGCAAAGAACAAGAAGCTCCCATATTTGTGCAAATGCGTGAACAATTTGACGGCCGAGGGTAAACGATTCTTCTCTGATGGCTAATACAGAAGAGAACTCCATTTCTATAGGTTCAGAATTTGAAGAGTTAGAAAAGAGTTGAAATGTTATATTTACAATCGGAGCGTTACAACCTCCAATCGTTTCATTTAATTTTGAATTATTTGCAATGCAGTCATCAAGGATCATTTTCACCATGTGGATCAAGGTAGTTTGCTTATCTCTAGAAGAAAACCACTCCTTCCAGTTGAACCTCATACAATTGTCTTCTGAAGTATATTGGTCCTTCGACGGATAGGCCTCTTTGACATGTGAGACGATTAGAAAGAAGAGAAAATACTCGCTCGACATTTTGGCGTTGGAGACAGCCCACATCCTTCTGTTGATTCCTAGAGGCAGCAGTGTTTAAGGACCAGTAAAATAAAAGCATTTATTATTAGCACCTCGTCATACCAGCGACAGATGTTTTAAAGAAACTGTTTTTACTCTGACGTTATTACACGAATTAAAAGAATCGTGGCGAGAAAACCTCAGAATGAGGAGCTTTGAGATGAATATCTAAATATGGCATCAAAATATTAATATTAGTTTTGTTGAAAAAGTGTTCTTGTGCTACAAGCGCCCGGGGCGCTTATTAAATTTTCTAAGGCGAGAGGGGGGGTCGCTTATTTCGTTTATACTATTTAACAACGTCACATTTCATTTAAAGAACCGTATAGACCGTATACATCTCGTACATCTTACCGAGTACCGAAACTCGTTTTTTCTCGGGGGATGGGGGGGGGGCGCTTATCACAAATTTTGAACCTTAGGAGGGGCGCTAATTCGAAACGGGGCGCTTATTTGAAGCTGGGCGCTAATTGGAGCATTCACGGTATATGGAAAGTTTAGTCTCTCTTGTCACAAACCGTTTGAACGCATTTTCAGCAGGTAGTCAAAAAAAAAGTCTCTGGACAGATGCAATGGGAACTCTACACTACTAAAAAAACAGGGATAAAGAGAAGGAAAACGTCAAATTAAATCATTCGAAGAGAACGCAGTAATCGAATCGGTCAGTCTTGTGACTGTGTCGCGAGCTCGGGTTCACTGAAAGACAATTCACTATGGCGTACACGATATGCGTGTACAGGTATATAAATCACGCGGAGTGATTGTGAACCATATCGCGGAGGCGTGCTAAGACTTGCATCATGGTGGAGAAAGTACAGTTTGGCAAAGTTGATTTTGCCGTGTTTGGAATTATGTTATTCCTGTCGACCGCTATTGGAATATATCATGCCTTCACCGGTGGAAAGCAGCGAACAACGAAGGAATTTCTCTTCGCGAATCGCGGAATGATGGCAATACCAGTAGCCTTGTCTTTGATCGCATCATTCATGTCAGCTATCACAATTCTTGGTGTTCCGGCAGAGATTTACATCTTTGGGACACAGTATTGGCTTATTATTGCCTCCTACGTAATTCTCTTTCCATCCGTAGCCCTGGTTTTTGTTCCTGTGTTCCGCGCTGTAGATATCTCGAGTTCGTACGAGGTAATTAAGCTTTATGGAACTGAAAGATCATATGTCAAAACAACTGATTCTTTGAATAAACTCGTTATTTGTTTATATCAACAACTCTATTGTAAATGTGCGTTTCAAGTCAAGTTATTTTTACTTTATGAATTTTCTTTAATTTTTTTTCTGGTTTGGGAAAGTTTGACAGTGTTTGAATAAGTTTAAAGTTCATCCACTTTTTTTGCCAATTGGTGATTTGTAAATCCACGTGGTATATGATTCAATTCATAGATGATTTGTAATCCACGTGTTGTATTGGTCGTGGATCAAAGTCCGCCTGTAAAACAAAATTTAAGGAATAGGAGATGAAATTGTAGAAATTGGCGATCGAAAGTGAAACAACTAGAAAACTCAAAGGCGGTTTATTCTGAAAGTATCCAATTCTTAAATTGTCTAAGTTTGTACAAAAAAAAAAACGTTCATGATTTTTAAAAAAGTAATTGAACATTGCAGTACTTTTGTTAATTAACAAAGAAATATGGTTAATTTTTAAGGCAGTAGTCTAGACTTTTTAATGAAGGCTATGTCATAGTGTATATAGATTTGCACGAGTGATGCATAACATGTTGCCAGAATATCAAACTAATTATTTGAACTAAAACATTAGGCATGATCTCAGAATTATGTTCACAGCATGTTGGGATGGAAAAATATTTTACTAGCTTTTGATCATGGGTTACAGACCTTCTGCAAGTTTCAATCAAGAACCTATTGTCTAAACTCATCTGAAATGATTGCCTGATTTGTCTCCTTGTTATTTGTACACAGAGTTACTTTGACTTTATTTTCTGGGATATTGGTGTTGTTTTAGAAGTAAATGAACAAAGTGGTTGAAAAAGCTGCTCCTTAATTAAAGCACCCCTTCTTAAACAAAAAAAGACAATGATAATGATTTTTATTAAATTGATTCAAATTTCTTCAAGCAGTCGATACATCTACAATGTATTACTATTGTATAAACTAGCTGGTGTTCCCAGCTTGATTTGAATTGGTTTTTGTTGAGGGACAAAAAAGGAGAACCTGGGGAAAAAACCCTTAGAGTACAGAATAGAAACTACAACAAACTCAAACCATATGTGATGCCAGTTTTTGGATGAAACCCAGGAAACATTATGGGAAGATGAGCTTTCCCACTTCTGTCAAATCTCTGCTTTCCTCCTAAAAGGGAGAATAAATGTTCATATTACCTGAGAATTTATAGGGATGTGTGGAAACACATTTCTCTTTGAGAAGAGCTTTGAAATTAAGCCTCACAAGTACAATCCATCATTATCACTAACTGTGGGTGGTACTAACAATGATTGTTTTTGTCTTAGTATTTAGAAAAGAGATTTTCAAATGGAGTGCGTATTATTGGCAGTGTCTGTTTTATAATCCAAACGGTGAGATGTCTACATCTTCTTTCTAAATTAATTTTGGGTTTATTTGTCATCCAAATTGAGTGATCAATTGTTTTCTTATTCATTAATTTATGATATGATCCCTTAATAATTTTGTCGCCATTTGACCAATGCTGAAATTTTACACTAAAATTGTATGAAGTAGATTATTTCATAAAATATATCACAAAAAAACAAAAAAAAAACAAAAAAGAATTGCTGTATTTCAAAAGTAAACTAAGACTTTTTGTCCTTTTTATTGTAGTCTCTTTACATGGCTATTGTGGTTTATGGTCCGGCCATAGCACTAGAAGCAGGTAACTGAAATTTTAATTATCAAGCAATATTGTTATCATTAAGGAATAATGCAAGTTTGTTGTGAAACATTTTTTAATTTTTCTCAAATGCAGTGACTGGATTTCCAGTTTGGGCATCCATCATATCCATCGGAGTTATCTGTACTTTCTACACAACTATTGTAAGTTGGATATCACCATTTTTGTTCCAAGATCTAGAGCAGGTCTGCTGCTCTCAATTTTTCTTGAAATTTGATTGGATGTTAAAACATGTTTGTACTGGTTTGTATAGCATAAGGGGAGGAGGAGTATTGTCCCTTCCCTCCCCCCCCCCCCCGAGAGGGTGCCTGTTCATTGCAGGTTACCTTTCCTTCTTTTGCAACAGTTCAATTATAATGTAATGACCTTGCAAGAGCTCAAACCTGGAACTGTTGATGTGGGCTCAGTTGTTCAAATAGTGGTTCACTCTATCCAAAAGATAAATTGCTGTCCAGCAGATAAGTATTACTAAAACAGAGGTCAAGAGGATTAGGGAGTTGGGATTGAGTGTGATATAATCATACACTTTATTAAAACCAGGAGGAAAAAATGTTTACCTTTGTTGTTGAGTGTCCTGTGGTTTTTTAGGGAGGTATGAAGGCTGTTATATGGAATGACGTATTCCAAGCCATTGTTATGCTGGGAGGTCTAATTGCAGTACTGATTGTTGGCACACATAAAGTTGGTGGTTTTGGAAATGTGTTTGATCGTCTTGAGAAAGGCCAACGCCTCAAGTTTATTGAGTAAGTTGATACAAAGTTCCATGAATGTTCAGTATGTTATTTTGAGGTTTTCCCCCACTATTACAGGGCTTGACACTAACTTTTCAACTTACTAGCCAGGCGGCTTGTGACAACTTAGATGTTAGAATGATTTCAGCTTGTTTACTAGCCATACTGGTTAGTGGAGATAAAAAACCACTAGCCAAAACTGAATTTCTACTAGTCTGTGGCTAGTTGGCTACTGTTAGTGTTGAGCCCTGCTATTATAATAACAAAATACAATCTACAGGGAGTGAATTTTTTTGGAGTAGGAATTTTCAACATTTTACATATTACATGTACATATAATTTGTTTTCGTATTTTACAGCTTAAACCCAGATCCTACACAACGTCTGTCAATTTGGAGTCTGATCATTGGTGGTGCTTTTGGTTTGTTTCCACTCTGGGCTGTCAATCAAACTGCTGTTCAGCGATTTTTGGCAGCAAAGTCCAACAGAGAAGCAAAATTGTGAGTGAATTGATTTTGCTATTACTTTTGTTGCTAGGTTCCTCTTCAGACAGAAATTGTTAATCACAGGTTGGTAGTTGCACTTTCTTGTGTTCCATTCTCAGAATTCTGCCATTCGTGTGAATAATTTGTGTCAGGAAAAGGTAGATTGTAATGAACTAATGTTTCGTAACAAAAATAGAATTGGACAGGTGTTACCGGTACATGCTGGAAACTATTTGACACTTTTGAGTAAAAAATTGGCTCAGGCTATCAAGGTTATGGCCGATAATTCTGAAAAGTAGTGAATAGGCTAGTACAGTACATCTGATGCAGATTAGGAAGAGGATAGAGCTGGCTCAGAGGGTTCTGATAACAAAGTTCTAATCTCTATCCTTTGGAACTGCTTCTCTGTGAGGCTGCTTAGCCTCATATTTACAAGATGGCGAAGACAAGACATGGAAACAGGACATGGAAAAAATTGCTCAAAACAAAATTTGATTTCAATTCCTGAACAAGATTGAGTGGCACTAAAGCTCATCACCTGAAAACCATTTGTTACACTTAACTAAGTTATTACCAGCCAAAATCTAGCCAGCAACTGCCTCTTTCTTTACAAAGCCGTAAAACTCTTGAACAAAAGCTCATCTTTCAAACCGGCAGTCTAAATCCCACAGGTATCAATGAACATTTTTCATTCCACTAATTTATTCGTGTTTTTCTCTTTGCCATGTTCCCACCAATAATGTAGCTCCATTTTCTGCCTTTGAAAGCACACACAACCCACAATTCCTCTATTTGTTCCGATGAAGGGCTAACGCTTGAAACGTCAGCTTTTGTAATCGTTACAGTGGCCAATTTACCATTTCAACTTTGTTGATATATCCAAATTCTTTCCTACATGTAGCTGCCAAATTTTACCAACAGTTAGCATTCTCCATTCTCTGTTGGCTAATACACCCCCTTATGTTGTGTGTTAAATTTAATGGAACTGAACATCTTCAATTTTAATCATTTTGCAGGGCTGTTTGGATAAACCTGCCTCTCAGTGTTTTAGCTGTTAGCCTATGTGCTCTGTGTGGATGTGTGATTTATGCATTTTATGCTGACTGTGATCCCATTTCGAATAAACAGATAAAGAAGGGTGACCAGGTGAACAAACCAAAGTCCTTTGAATAATTCATGACTAATTTGATTTATTAAAAACTAAATCATTGGATAATGCAATTCAAGACTTTTTATTGGCTTAGCCATTATGGTATATGAGCCAATATACCATAATCTAATATCTGTACATTGTAACATCCACTTTCTTCTTACAAAATAAAGTCGAGAAGATTTATCTAATATCTCGGAAGCATTTTATTTTTAATAAAACAATTATTCCACTCACGCTTGTTGGATATGAGATGATGGATAGCCAACTCAGCGCTATGTGCCTCGTTGGCTATCCATCATCTCATATCCAACGTGCACTCGTGGAATAATTGTGAAATAGATCATGGTTTAGATGATAAAGGATTGGATGAAGGTGTCAATTTCCCTTTTATTGATTTGCTAATGAATAAGAAAATGTTGTCATATTTGCCTCACCTCCCTTAAAAAATGATGCATCGTTCACATCCACATTGTAAATGTTGATTATGAATCAAGGACAAATTGATTTTGAACTGGTCCCATTTAAATTTCCATTTGTTCCAGATGAATTGTCTTAATTCTAAGGAAAAGAAAAATACAAATCAACTTAGTTTGAGATCTTTTATTCCAAGTTCCATTCTAGTTCGAAATAAATGTTAACTAACAGCATAGTATGTGCATGCAGTGGACTTCTTAACTTGATGCCAGTTTTTACTTGAAGCAAAGACAATATTTCCAATAATATTGTGGAAAGGAACTCTGACAGCTTTAGGTCCCCAAGCTTTGTGGAATCCTTGCATCTTCACTGCCAATCTCTTTATTTAACTTTATGGTATGTTTTCATAGATTCTGCCATATTTTGTTATGCATGTACTGGGATCACTGTATGGAGTTCCAGGTTTATTCGTGGCTTGCTTATTTAGTGGAACACTAAGGTAACTTATAGAGCAAATCGTTGTTGTTTTGTACAATGCATGTTGAAACAGTCAGTAAATCATTAACTAGTGAGGGCAAGTTTCCTGTAAGGTTGCCTGGTGGATCCAACAACTGCATCTATTTATAGTACTGATTGATACCTTCAAAATTTGTGAAAAGTGTTTAAAATGTTTAAATCTACTAATTTACCAATCAGCGACATCTTAAAAATGTGTTCTTCAGTCTTGTTTGTTTTGTTTTAGCACGGTGTCTTCTGGTCTTAACTCACTAGCAGCTGTAGTGTTGGAAGACTTCATCCGACCTTGGACCAGATGTCAACAGAAGGAGTTGTCAGAGACTCGTGCAACCTTGTACTCAAAACTGCTTGGTGAGTAAATTTGATGTTACATTGTTCATCATAATTACTTGCCATAGGCTAACTAGGGTCTGAAAGCAGATGGGGAGAGCAGAACTCAGCCAGAGCTGCTACTTTGTCCAGCCAGACTCCAAGTTTAGGGGCCAGTTTGATCAATTCAGCCACAATCTTGGTCTTTTAACCAAACAGTGAAGTCATGTCCTTTGTCTTTCTTCATCAGTGGAGGATGGATCAAACACCATCCTTGTGGAATTCTGAAGTTGTTGGTTCAACTTTTTGATATTGTACAGGTGGAAAGAAAGGAACAACAAAAGCTTTTCATAAACTTGTTAACTGATAAGGGTTAGCGTATTGGTGCATATTTTGCTAATGTACCAATAACAAAGTTTACCTTTTTCTTTGTTTTTCAATGTGGAATTCTCTATATTGTCACTGTGTTGTGAAAAGTAGGTCAAATTCTTAACCATGCAGGATCTCAGTAAAGTGCATTGAGTTTGATTCATCACATACAAGATAAAGTAACAGTTTTGTTTTCCATACAGCTTTAGCATTTGGAGGTTTGACCATTGGCTTGTCTTTCCTTGCTACCAAGCTTGGTGCCATTTTGCAGGTTCGTCTCAGTTGTGAATTAGAGTTGCTGTGAGATTTTCGTTAGAAGGCACTATGTAATCTCTAATACAAGACCACTGATTCTTGGTGGTGGGAACAGTTTTGTACTTACCTTTCCTTTTTTCAGTAACCTAATGGTGGCCTGATAGTGATCCCTCACCTCTCAGGGACCCCACACTCTCTCCCTTGTAATCTCATTGTTAGTCCACAGTGACCCATGGTGATGCCCCCCCAGTCACCCCCACACAGACTTCACAGTGACCTCACAAAGTTCCAGTAGTTACCCTTTTGTGAACCATCAGTACCCTTATAGTGACTGTTAAAACCCTTCTGTCACCTCAGAGTAGCCAAACAGTATCCCCATGGTTTTATGATGAATTTGCACTGATGCATTAGTGACGCCTTGGTATCCAAGTACTGACGTCACCCTACATGTACATGCACTTAGTCAATCCCATTGTCCTAGTAGTCCAAGTTTCACTCTATTGTGGCTCTTGAGCCATCCAACTTGGGGCAGAAAGTCAGATTCCACTTTCTTTACTAAGAACCAAATGATCAAATGTTGCTTAAACACGAAGGCGCGCTATATGAGGAAGTCTTCCCTGGTAAGACCTTGGCTCATTTGTCACTCACCGTTGACGTGTGCGGGTCAAATTTAAATGCTGGTAGACGAACAAAAGGAGCTAATGAGATATCTATTGTTTACTTCCACCAGCATGGTGGCATGAGGTAACGTGCGAACCACCAACTTCGATCTCAAATTTACCGCCACAAATAAAGACAGTTTATATTGGAGAAAGGAAATACAAATCTCAAAAATTCTTGTATTGTGATGAAGACATGAAACAATTTTGACGAATGCGCCCGCTGTTCACTGCTTTGGAGTAGCTGTAGCTCAAGCTGAGTTGACTCTAAGAGTTCTACATCACACGACGTTTGATTGACAAATGGTCCAGTGGGAGCTAAGGCTCCTTTTATAGCGCGCCTTCGTGTTTAATTTCCAATACCTTACACTTCTTTGTTTTGTTATTCAGACATTTTACAGCGTGTTTGGAGTAGTTGGTGGTCCTGTTGTAGGAGCATTTTGTCTTGGAATGTTCACTCGTCGAGCTCACTCCAGGGTAAGCAGCGTGCCGTTTTAAGAATCTTTTGTTGTGCTTTATCTATCTTGTTAGGTATGCTTATTAGCATAGGTGAAGTGTTACGTGCCCAGTGACTCCAACCTGCTGCAGCTGTTGGATTATACACCTTTCCACGAGAGAAAACCGGGAGCATTTTGTCTGATGGTTAGACAGTACGCATTTATGCACTTGGGTGGAGAGAGGCCTGGGGAGAATAAAATGTCTTGCCTTAGAACAACACATTTACGCGGTTTCACACGAACTTTGGAAGCGGAGAGTAGATTTTAATGTTCTGTTATTTTGTCAGGGTGTGTACGTTGGATTGTTACTTGGATTTATCATTGGTTTGTGGATCGGTATCGGAGCTAAAGTTTACCCTCCACCCGCCACTAAAGCTCCCCTCTCGACTGAAAAGTGTCAAATTATGCCAACGAACAGTACAGTCATGGTGAACTCAACCAGGTGAGTACAAGCGCAGGTCGTTCCGAGGGGACCGGGGGTGGAACGTTTAGAAACTTGCGGGGTGGGGTTGGGGGTTCAAGCGCACCCTTGAGCTCAAAATTCCCCAAAAGCCCTTCGTGCAGTTTAACCAGGTGAGGCAGACATGTGCAGGTCATACAGATTGGACAGAACATTTAGAAACGTGCGGGGTGGGGTTGGGGCTCAAGTGCACCCTTGAGCTCAAAATTCCCAAAAGGCCCTTTGTGTAGTTAAACCAGGTGAGCCAGACACGTGCGGGTTATGCAGAGTAGACGGAGCATTTAGAAACGTGCAGTGTGAGGTTGGGGGTTTAAGCGCACCCTTGAGCTCAAAATTCCCAAAAGGCCGTTTGTGTAGTTTAACCAAGTGAGCCAGACATGAGTAGGTCATACAGAGTGGACGGGGCATGTACAAACGTGCGGGGTGGGGTTGGGGGCTTAAGTGCATGCCTCAGCTAAAATTTCTCAAAAGGTTCTTTGTATAGTTCATTGGCACAACCAATCCTGTTTTCAATCTCAACAGTTACCATTGTCTCCGAAATTGATTGATTGTCAATGCGAAAGTTGGTACTTTTGTACTTGAAGCTCTGCACCATGAGTTTATTTTGCCAAGCGCAATCCTTATGAAGCGATGTGCTTTACTTTACTGTACTCTGTGATTGATTAAGAAAACACGCGAAATTCTCGGCTAATCAATTGTTAAACTATAACAAATCTCGACCTAGTCTCTTCCGTTTTTCCGCGCTCTAGACCGTCCCCGTCATGACATGGATTTCTCATGGACCTTTTGTGCTCGTTAACTTTAGTCTAATTAAACATTGTCGCGTTTGTTTTACGATACTCGAATTGATTTGGCATCCTATCGAAAAGCGCTTTAATTTCTATGTATTGACGAAAGACCCATCTACGGTTAGGCGTTTCCAGTTAATTTCAATAAGAAATGTCGAAGTGGCCCTTTGAAAGCAGGGATGGAAAAAGGTGATAAACGTATACGTTTTTTCCTCACAAGTTCACCGCTCCCACCAAAGGAATACGAAGGCCTGGCATTGTACAGACTGTCTTTTTTGTGGTACAGCGCTGTGTGCTTTGCAGTGACTTATCTAACTGGACTGATTGTCAGTGTCTTGTGGCCTGGTAAGTCATTTCTTTTTTCAGAGTTAGCTATTGCCTATCCAAGAACAAACACGGAGAGAGACAACAAAGTCTTTGGCGTTCTCATCGTGAATTTCACATTTTGCGACTTTTTGGTGTCGACAAAAATGGTTCTTTTTTCCCCCAGACATCCGTACTTTGAATGTTATCGCAGTTTCGTTTCCGTTTTCATTGACAAAACGTATCTCTGCTCTGTTTACTATTATGCTGTTTTCATCTTCATAAATCGCACATCGAGGTTAGCCTTCTAATGGTCGTTTCGGAAGACAGACCTCCATTCAAGAGAGTATTTATAATTGACGTAGGTGGAATTGACATATCTAAGGTCTGGACCAGGAATCGTTCGCTCTTTCCTCGCGTGTTCCTTTTCTCAAACTAAAGATTTGGAACTTTCTTTCTTTCCAGGTGATCATAGAATTGGTGATGTGGACTCTCGGCTGCTGTTCAAAATTGGTTACTGCTTACCTGATTGCGCATTGAAAAACTCTCAAGAACCACAGGATGAACATCAACAGTTAAACCAGGTGAGTTTAGACACAGATCCTACACCAAAATTCTCCTTAAATTTCCAATTATTTCTCTCAAATGATTGGTCTGAGAATTTGGTGTTACATCGAGCATGCCTTTTAGATAATAATATTCTCATCTCTCATCTCTCACCTCCCATCACCTTTAAACCAAGTGATTTCAACGTGAGAAAGTAGATGTTGATCACTAAGCTAATCACTGCCTAATTGGACGACTAAGCTCAAAACTTATCATCTTAATCAATTTTAAAAACGCCACGTGAGTTTTTCTTTATTTCTTGCTCGTGGCAAGTGTTGTTGCAAAAAACATTTGTCCCACAGAACTGACGTGGAGATAATGAGGAGATAGATAAGGTAGTTAAACTCTTCCTTTTCGTTTCAGGTTGATAGAAAAACAGCAAAGGAGAATGGAACGACTTCAAAATTCGGGGGGGACATGGAACACGTTGAAGAGGACACAGAGGGTGCATTACTTATGACCACAAGGATGTGACGTAATCATCCTACCATCCGAGTTTGACTGAAGAGTTGGAAGAGTTGAGGGTGGTGGCAGACTGAGTAATGTTCGTCACGGTTCTCATAGGCATGAGTTGCGTGACTTATGGATAGAGAAAGTCATTTCGTGACGCATCTGGTGATGAAGCTGTGGAAGGGTCTTTGCGGTCATTTCTTTTTGGTTTGGTTTAAAGAAAAATGGAATAATTGATTTTGAATTTTCATATTTATTTACACTTTTTTCCTGTTTAAAAAAAGCGATAAAATGATGTTATATGGTATTTGTTGTAAATGAACCTTTTCGTACGTACACAGATTCTCACTAATTCGGATAAAAAAAAATGTGCGCATGGGCTATACATATCGAGGAGGCTGTGTAGCGGCTTTCAATATCTTGTGTAAGTAATCTTAGCCGAAGGTAACATGCGACATAAAGAACTATTACGAATGATTTGAAAAACTATATGTAACATGAGCCATTCTGCAATCACTCGTGTACGTAAAGCTTACTCAAAAAATACCATCCTAAGCAAGAGAAGTAAATATGAAAACGAACTTATCTGACAGTATGCGAACTACAAATTACATAAGTGAAAATTATACCTTTTTTTTCTCCGGTAAGATCCACCAAGGTCTAATTTGCAAGTATCTTCTTAAACAATTATTTCGCGTGCGTATAAAATTAGGAAGGTCTGATTTTAATGTCCTTTTGACTTGACGCGAAACGAAAATTGCTTAATCATAGTTAATAATTATAGGCTGTGTCTTTCGTGATCGGTTTAGGTAGAGTTGAGTCCGATCAAAAAGTGGAGTTGAAAGAAATCAGGGAGGAGAACAATGTTGAAGGGAATGACGAATGTAGCACTACGCTCTGTGATTAGTCTGGAAACATCGCGTCATCCTCTCATCCAATCATATGCAAGACTAAAACCAATCGTGACTTGGTTACTCACGAGATCCCGCCCTTCAGTTTTCACCTTGAGTTCAGATTGGTTCTCCGAAATATGTTTCTTTGTTCTAATTGGCTGTAGTGTTTACTCCGATTTAGTTTCATGACACCCAATCAATATGTGGTAAAACGGCAGCTAATCATAATTTGGTAGAAAACACAGTGGAAAAAGTCCCGTTTGGTTTTAGTTTTGCGGTTGGGTGATGAATCACAGTCCTTGTACAAGTTGTTCCCGCCCCAGTTTTAAGTTAAGTGGTAATAAATATATTTAGTTAATCGGTGGCTTGGGAAAGTTCGCTCCCTTCCCCGGATGGTAAAGCTAATTAAGTTCGGTGGTGTCCAATCTGAGAATAACCACTTAAGCATGAGAACTTCGTTTGATCGTTTCAGTAAAATGAATATTACCACGGCTAGGTTTTCTATGCCTGCGTCAAAACTAAGTGTATTTTTCTTAAATTAACTCTCAAATTTTCCAATGTTGTTGAAATGCCCTTGTGAAATTTTCTCGTCACCAGACTTGTTTTGGATTGTGGTAATGAGGACCTTTTCTTTTTTTTTCTTTTTTTTTCTTTTTTTTTCTTTTTTTTTTTTACTGATATCTATCGTTCTAAACCAAACTGAAGAACCGAAAAAAGCTTTCAATCGTTTGAATACCCAAGGGAACTAATATTTGCTTTTACTGTGAATGAGAGCTTAGTTTTTTTTTTTATTGAATTAGGATTTTTTTGGAAATTGAGCATTAACTAATCCTTTTTTCACGGTTAGGAGATTCGAACAGATCGTACGGCTCGTGAGTACATTAGACGACTCGGAAACCATCCGTGGTATTAGACATGAATGGCTGTTGACAGTTGCTTTTCGGAAGTGTTTTACCCTGCACACACGTCATTTCCTGTCTCGCATCTTTGACTTCGTTTTCGAATGAGAATCAGGTTGAGACTTGCAATAGTTCTCAAGGAAACCTTAATCATTATCATTCATTTTTCTTTTGATGTTTTCCTTTGAATGTTAGTAAATATTGAGCGACCATTGTTTTCCTTCATTTCAGCAATTTCGTTTTTCATTAAGGATTTCAGGTATTAATTAAAAGCCCTTTTGTGTTGGTCAGAGAAGTTGTGCGGTGATTCCACCAGTAATTAAGTACACACTTCACTCAGCAGTGATGACATGAATTTATTTAATGTACAATGCATCAAAGGGAAATTACATCTACATTATCCTGCTTAAAATAGACTTTGCAAACTTGCAGATTTCGCTACTGCCGTACGTGGTTATATTTAGATTGACAGAAATATTTTATTTTACATGAATTCTCGTCAATGCAAGCCATTAAAACTGAGTTTCAAAACCCGCTTTAACTGTGGTATTGCTTTTTTGTACAGAAGACGAAATTTTAATACTGACGTGTGCGAAATTAACAATTAAGACGACAAGAAATTTTCAACGAGCTATTGAAATGCTGGACAGCTAGCCTTACATCTAAGCCATTGTACTTTTACAATTTAAATTATGTATTTAAAACAACAACCTTAGTCTTCAAGAAATATTACCTACTATGATTGTTATCACTGAAGAAAAAGTTGCATCGGTGGGATAAATATATACTAGCTGAAGCAATTTCAACTGAAGTGTTATTGGGCGTTTACCAATTTTTCATCCAACCCCAGATTTTAAAATAATCTGATTTACACTTGAACGTGCTAGATCACAAAGAGGAACCTTTGTTAGGAATAGAAGTCCTTGAAGATTGTGCAACTTAATTTTAATCAGTGCGTATTGTTTCTCTCTAAATATTATGCAAATTGTCACTGCGGAAGTGTTGTTAAATTTCCCTTCGTTCAATAGAAAGATAAAAAAACAGAAAGGAATATTTATCAAGAGAAATCTTCCTAAAGGATGTACGCATCCTTTCTTAAGAATCCACTAGAAAAGTTTAATGAAAAGATATTGGGTTTTCATTCTTATTTAAAGCAAGGCATTACGAGTGGTTTTTAATCATATTCTTGTCGGTGAAAATCCGGTATTTACCCTAAACTCGCGGCAAACAGTTCAAATCTAAAACCAGTAAAGTACATATACAGCTGCCATCGCCGAACAAGCATTAAAAGGAGTTTAACATTGTTTTGTTTTTCCTTTACGCTACGCCTTGTAATTAAAATATCATCAAAGACTATTGAAACAGCTGCAAGACTTTTCAATAAATAAGTTTTGTTAATCCCTTAGAAGTGATTCGGGTGAGAAACAAGTTAAATACCGAACTGGAATATGCTTCAAGATTATCCACTTTTGAAAGTCTATAGAAGTAGGCAAGCATAGTCGTGTCTCGTGTATTTCAGTCGGATTGATTTCGGTAATCTCCCGGAAAACATAGAAAATTAACTTCATATCCGAAAGATAATCTCGTCTTTACAGCGCAAACAAGTCACTTTTATCCCCGAAGGAAAACAAAGTTTATCCTTGCACAATGAAACCGGAATTAACTGACACGTTTGCAAAGAATCAGTTTTCAACACGAATCTATCTGCATTGGTTCTAAACTTTTACCGAAAAATTGCCGTAGCAATCAATAACCTACCTAGTGCGGAAGGAAACAAATTGTGGTTTTTGTTGTGGATTTTACATATACTTTCAACGCAGAAATAAAAAACTTAAATTCGCATCTGTTTTTTAATTTGTTTTCTGATAGACCAAGTTATGGATGGAACATTTCACAAAGCGGAAAATATCGGGGCGCCATAACATTCCTGCCCCAATGTGCTTTTTAACAGTAAGATATAAACTCCATCAATTAATAATAACGTTAGTCGCAGTTTTGACCTCTTTGAACCTGGCGAGCGGATGAAATAGCTTTCCATCAGGCCTTTAAATTGCATGATTTATATCTAGATGAAGAAGCATAAATCAATTTTTTATGACCGTTAATAATGTGCAAGAATTGTCTTTTGGCGGTTTAAGTTTGCTACCCAATAACCCTAGGGCCTTAGCAGACGCAACCTGAAGGTTAAAATTTCCTCCTCACCCCACTAAGAAAGGAAAATGAAACAAAATAAAATGTGCAACACACATTAACTTATTTGTTACGCTTAGTTCGTAACCAACCAAGAAACCTGACGTCCATATCACTATCATTTCAAGCCTTGAAATCTTCTTCAGTTTGCTTTGTTTAAATTCGATGTGTTCCCCTTTAGAATGAAACTTTTTTCTTCAATTTTCCTTTCTTAGCTTTCGGTTTTTTCCGCTTCCATACTGAGTAAAGCATTTTCTGAATTTCCGATGTCTCCTTTTAAATCGTTTAGTTGAGTTTGAAATTTCCCATGGAGACGAACAGGCGATATTTTAGTCTCTATACATCTCGGAGGACCTTGAAAGAGAGAAATTGATGGTGAGTGTGCGAAAACGCGATGTAGACGAGGACGAGGCAAGCTCCCCTGGTTGTACGCCATCCCTCTTGCATAGGGATCTTAGTGCTCTGGAAAAATCTCGCTTGAGAAACGCGTATAAAATGGGATTTACGAGCGACACAGAAAAACGAATAAAGTCAACGGCCATAAATGGCTCCTGAGGCATTGCCTCCATGTTCAGCCCTGGGAGAAGAATCAAAAAGCCCGTGACATAAAACGACAGCCAGCAAATTATGAAAATTGAGAGCATCGCCACAAAGATGATCAGGGCACGCGCTTCTGTAGCAATAGGGGCACGTTGGCTGTTCGCGCTCGTAGCACGCGTGTTGTACAGGCCACGGATCTCCTTTATCTGGCGGTGGATCACCATGAACATGCTCACGTAGCTGATGGCCATGAACAGAGCTGGCAGAAAAAAACAGAACACAATTCCAACGATGTTGTATGCCAGTGCGTACTGTTGAGAGGTCGAATCGCGAGGTTTGAAGAATCGTGTTGGATCTTCCCAGGTCAACTGGATAAGCGAGACGAACATTGAGAACAACCAAACGCCAGCTATAGCTTTGAGAAGCCGCGGTGCCGTCACGATATTAATGTACTTCATTGGATACATTACATAGATGTACCTTTCTAAAGTCACCACAAGGATGTGGTACATGGTGGAGACTGCTATAAAGCGGTAGATCAGCACACCTGCTGTACAAACTCCAGCTTTTAAAACCGCATTACAGGCGATAAAGAGAGGAATTCCTAGCAAGCCAACCAACAGATCGGACACGGCGAGACTGATGAGCAAGCTGTTCGTTTTTGTTTGTAGATATTCCCTGTAAAAGAACAGCGAAATCACCAGCAAATTTATGGCAATTATCATCACGCTCAGAATTATCAGTGCACCATCATATGTTGGGTCAAAATATGTTTCCAGTTCGGTATCTTGGGCGGCCGCAGATTGCACTGTACTGGAAGGGAGGTTTGAGTTGTTTTTTTCCAATTCCATCATCCTTGTTTCGGGATCCAATGCAAGCTGAACTGAATAAAGTATATAAATTCAACCAAGGTGTCGATTTACTCGATGCAGTTGCGGCTTTGCAGTTGATGAAACGGGTATTTTGCTTCAATCACGCAATGTCCTTCGTCCCAGTTCTTTCCCGTTGCTGTTAATCCGTAGGTTTTCACTGTTATGGCTTTGTTTATAAAGAAGCACAGCAATTTTTTCAGTTTTTAGCCTGCTCTACTCTATGGCAGTCCCAAAACACTAAAGATTCTCGTGTTTTAATTATTTCTCGGATCTAATTGACAAATGTGCCTTTTTCAGCCTAAACGTGTCCAAGAGAAGTAAAAATGACATAAACATCAACAGGAACAATAGTCTGTGACTCTTGTCCTCGACCTCAAGATGGTTTACAGTACTGCGAAGCTGATGAAACGAGGAATTCGATCTGGCAAATAGCAGGTTTTGAAATTTTTTCACGAAGTGGCATCTGCTGACGTGAAGTTCTCCCACTCAGGGGATCAATTTCTTTCAACCGTATTTGTAGGTTTCGTGCAATCTATTAGCCTTTCGGCTAGAGAGCGGTTCCTTCTCTGGTTTATGTCTCAATTAAGTGAATTAAAATCAAGTCCTTGATTAATGTGAAGCTAGACACGGTTATTTCTACTCGCCTCCCAGTGTGTTGTGCGTAAAACGCCTACACTAGAAGCCGTTTAGAAGAATAAACATTCTCTTTCTCTCCTTCAAAATAATCACAGGCGTCGCGTATTGTTCCGTTTGCATCTGCTGTCTCGACGAGGGTAGAAACTAGCGGTTACTTTGTAGTAAACTTTTGGCGTTTTTGTTCCAAAGTGATTGGTGGTTTGTGGTTTTAAGGCCCCATTAGCGAGGTACCTCGTACAAAAGGAGTTTTACCAAGCGCCTTGGTGGAAAAAAACCATCAAATTGGTATTGAAATTTGGACAACAGCAACGTAACTTCACGAGTTGAATTTCCAAAACGGACTTGTCAAGTCTAAATAAAAACCCGATTTCACATTACCAAGTTAATAAAATATGAATGAAAATTGCTTCTTCGCTAACAGAATGTGTTAATAAAATCTCCTTGAAACACTCACTGTTTTTCTTGCTGATCAAACAAAGAAACCGTCTTTTTGTACCATTTGTGTGAATTACTGAGGCCCTATTGTGTGGCGTCGGCAGAATGTTTGAAGTACAGCTGTTTGACAACGAGTTTATAATGATTTCAACAGATAAGCAATTTCAGAGCGCGTTCATTTCCCGTTTGGCGCGCCAGGGTTTGAACTTGGTTCAAGAAAATAAAAAAAATTAGACTTTGTTATTATCGATGTTGGGACTTGCATTATTTCGGCGATAAAAGTGCGAAAAGGGGATTGGCACTTCAGAGAGATGAAGTTCCACGGTAAACAAGGAGCAAAAAGCTGTTTGGTTAGCTTCGAGATATCATGACGTATTTTTTGATAACTGTATAATTTATTGAACGAGGATGTCTACTGGGAAACCCTCCTAATGTATCAGCTTTGCGTGGAAACCATAGCAACGGTGACAAAGATACCCACTATGTTGCGGAAGAACACTGTTATCATCAAAAATCCGAATTACGTCGCTCTTTTTTGTCTTCTGGTTTTCTTACTTTTCCTTTAGAGCGCAGGCTACATTTTTCGCCTTTTCATGATTTTGTTTATTTACGGTCATTCTTAATTAGCGTATTTTTCAGTGAAAAGAAAATAAAAGAACCCCAGAATGTACGCTTTAGGCGACGAAAATTTGCATTCTACCGCGTTTAAATTTTTCGCCTCCACAAAAAAAAGAAAAAAAAAGGACTATAAATCTAAGTTTTGTGATACACAGACGTAAAAACAGAATTCGAGTTCAAAATACTACGAAATCCTCATGTCTTTCTGAGGCCGAGAATAGCTTTCAATCTGTGTGCTTTTCATTCACACTAAACAAACATTAACATTGTTAGGTTATGAATTTTAGAAAGTGATTGAATAAAATCCCCGTAAATCCACGACCCCGCAAAACCCACGCCCTCGGAAACACGCTCTGTGGTTATTCTTTTGCCTTTTTTTTTTTTTTTAGTTTAACTGAAAGCGAATGTTCAAAATGATACAGTTTTTATATTTTTTTGCTCCTTTTTTTTGTGTGCGTAAATAAAATAATTAAAACCGTCGATCCAACGAGTGTAGGATAGGAAAGCTTTAGTATTTTCCTGTTAAGTTATATCGTTAATGAAACATACTACCGAGAAATATAATTCCTGAAAAATAACATTTCAGTAGTCACTTCTGAAAAGTGTCATTCCTCTTTATTAAAATTTACAGAGCCTCTCTAAACTGTCAACCGAAGAATCCATTTCGTGTTCTTCAAAACTGATCTCTTTGCTAGAGGCGATTCAATCATGTAATGTAATTTTACTCCGCTCAAAATTGACATATGGCGTGAAATTTCCGAAAATTCAACTTATTGCATATTTAATTTTTTGGTCAGGTGCACAGAGACTATTTCTATCCTAATGTTTTGTACGAAAAGTTTTTTTTTCGTGGTTAGCCGAATAAATTCTTAATCAGTTATCTTCGAAGAGTAATGACCGCCGGTCGATGAACTTTTATGAATAGTTATTTTGGATGCCCTCAAAACTTCCCGTGCGGTAAATGTTGATAACAAGTTAATGTTCGATACATTGAAACATTTCAGGCCATTTACATCTTTGTGATTTTTCATTGTGCACGACAGCTCTCAAGTACCCAAGTCGTTTTCTTGCCTCTGTGACCAGCCATCCAAAAAGAAAACACAAAATCCATAGAAATGTGTAACACGTCTAAAAGGCAAGAAATTATTTTTTGGTGTACGATAAATTGAACATTGTGAAATCAATGAATGGACTTGCGAATAAGGAAGGAAGTTGAAATTTAGTCTTTGATCACTATTTGTTTATTCAAAAGTGGCACAAAAGAGGTTTTCTCTCCGTGAAAAAATAATTTCTCACCGAGCTTTAAAATGAACGCTAAAACATGTCCCAAGCTATACCCGACAAAGCAGGCAACCTCTTCGCTACCGTATTTATTGATTCTACCTATTGAGGCCTTTAGTGCATCTAAAATATTTTAAAAGATACTGAGTCATGTTGTCTCCGGTACAATCACTTTTAAGGGGGCTAAGAGGAAAATATTACAATGTTTCGGCGAAATGTAATTTTTTATTACTGTCATGGCATGGAGGCGTATATTTGGGGGTTAATATGTAGCAGTCTAAAACTGAAGGAGCAACTAATTTCCTTCCTCTAACAAGCAACTATTGCAACGTCAAATTAGTGACAATTATGCTGTTTCAGATAAAATGAAACAATTCACCGGATGAAACTAAACTGGACATTTTTCCGCGACAAGACACACGAGCTTGTGTAACTATCTTACAGAGAAAACGTAGGTTGAAATAATATTAACTTTATTTGAGCGAGTTACACTGAAATCTGGCTGCTCTGAGAGAAAGAAATGAAAAGTGAATTGTAGGTTTAGTTCATGTGCAAATACTATTTAATAGTCCTAAATGTATTATTCCTGATCTGAAGATGGACTAAAGTAAGTGAGCCCCCGACATAAAAACAACAAATTTTATATATGGCAAAACACAATAAAAACAGTGATGTATGCTGTAAATGAGAACTCTCATTTGTGATCTTTGACAAGATTGATTTTGTTAGCGGAAAAATCAGTAAAGGGCTTGAATTGGGGATTTACGGGCTGAATATAATATCAAATTCGACTGTGATTATTTCTCGTGAAAAATCTAAATAAGCTCACTTCAAAGACAGCCGTCCCTTGACTGTGCTTTCGTTTCTCACAAAACTAGAACCAGCTACGTTAGTTCAAGAAACAAATAATCAGTGAATTCTGATGACTACATCATGGAAGATCTAAAGGCGTCACGCCATGAAAAATGATTTCTTGTGGTTGTGAAGAAAGCCACACCTGACTTATATTTTAACCTTCTTAGATGAAATTTTCAGTCATGATTGAAAGCGACGCCAAGAAACCTTTGCATGAGACCAATCTGGGAATAGATGTTGTTTGTCTCTCTATTTGCTTTTGAAGCTTTACTGTTGAGATGAAGGACAGTATTCCTTGATTCTCTCTTGAAGAGGATCATTTGAGCTGTCTAGTACAATTCATTGCATTGCATCAAGGAATCACCATTGATAACAGCTAGAACAAAATACAGAAAACCTAGATTGGAAGCATCATATATTTCATTTATCAGTTGACTGCAGGTGTCGCTGTTTTGTTTTGTTGTTTTCTTCTTTTTGGTTCTTTCATTATCGCCCAAAGAAAAAAATTGTGATTGTTAGTGGTATTCGCACGAAGCAATCCACATTACTAATAGCCAAGCTCACTAAAGGTATGGCCGCTATGATTCCTTGTGGAAAACTCAGCTTTTTCCCCACGCTAGTCCCAAAGTGAAAGATATCTTTCCTATGAGAATAGGATAATAACCCGTGCGTTTTGATGGAAAATAATATACAATTAAGTCGCATAATATAATGCTTCAAAATGAACTACATTTCACTATGGAAAAATTTGGTAAATTTTTTGTTTCATCCAAAAGCAAAACAAAACAAAAAACCAAAAAACCAAAAAAAAAAAAACGCAAAAAACGATATCAACCAGCTGTTATATCCTCATATCTACATCCGCGATTCGGTTTCTGAAAACTGTAGAATCTTAGAATTAAAAAAAAAAATATATATATATATATATATCCTTCAATCGACCTTATGTTGGAAGAAATACGGGAATATTTCAGGCACGGGATTTAGAATGTATATTTAAAAGTCTTCTAATACACATTTAAAAAATTAAAAATTACAAGTCTGAGTGTAGTCGGCCGATGAAATTTTCTTCACGAGCATAGAAAACAGAACAATGAGTTTTTTTTTTTTTAATAATGAATGTCAGTTAAACCGGGTATAAAAGTGATAAGCCTAAACAGGTATGATTAAAGGCGACAACCTGAATTTAGTTATTGGACACTCTCAAGGTTACATTAAATATATTAGACTGACAGTTGAGAAAACAATGACAGTAGCCATTTAAAATTAAACCGCCCGCGGCGCGAACCTTAATGCCGGGGAAGATAAAAGTTCACTACGTCGATTGACGCTTGTAATTTCCGTCAAAGACACATTTCTACGTTTTTAAGAGCTTTTCTAGTTCCAGATTTATCTTTAAAATCACTTCCTCGTCCTTCACTTCTCCTACGCCTCGAATTTTAAAGCACGCAAAACCTACCACCCTGTCACGTAACTATCAGATAAAAAGTGAAGGAGAGAAAAGTTAAACACACACACACACACACACACACACACACACGGATCTCGATTCCGAAAAAGGTTTTACACATTGATCACCACAGGATTCTATCATAAGTCAGTAATCATTGGGTGAACACACAAACTGCATTCGTGCCCAGATTTAATCACATATAATTATAATTACAAGTCCAATTTGTTTTAGTTTAAAAAAAAAAACAAATTGTAATGATGCAAGAATAGGGACGTGACTTTTCTCCTGTTTAATCGAGGAAACTGAACACATCATGTCACGTCAAATTGGGAAAATCTGACTGCCACATGCAGAAAACGACCTCTGCTAACAAAGAACTGACGTATGTTTCAGTTTAATCATGTTTTATCCGGCACGTGCCGTTTAAGGTAGGAGTCGAAAGAAAAAATAGTAATTACTTTTTCAGGCGTGATGCAATATTTTCCCGCTTCCGAAGAAGTATATTAAGTCTATTAAAACATAATAACCTTCAGATGGCACTTACAGCTAAACTAAAAAATCAAACTAATGACAGATTTATAAGGATTTACTCACGAAAAACAAAACTAATTTCCGGATAGAACCGAACTGGAAACCTCTCGTTCCACGGTCCGAACACGGGCTCATATATTTTCTTTTCCTTTTTTTTTTTTTTTCCAAATGAGAGTAAAATATAATTTAACTCTTCCCCCAGAGGGAAAAGAGAAGTACAACGGTACAAACTGGTTAAACTTGAATACCTACCAAAAGCTACCAGACCATTGCGAAGGGGGAGACAACGGGTGAACCGAGAGGGTATCAGATTTAAGAAACCACAAACATGCAGGTCTCTACTACAGGATATTACATGTACATTGGCTGCAGTGCAACACCATAGCTACATTAAAACCAAATCTATGCATTTTCATCAAGTTTTTAATCTGTTTAGAATAGGAAGTATTGTACTTTTGATGTGGACGAATTCCTCACGTTTTCAAGCCGTCGCCTTACATTGTTTAGCCCAAACATTCCACTCTAAGAATTCTCTAAGAAGGATAAGAAAAAAATGATCAAGGATGTTAAAATACGAATTTCCAAAAAACTAGATGACAGTTCCACTTTCTACAGTCAAAATTGCTCTGTGAATCTTACTCAACATCCCCATCATGTCAATAAGATATCAGAGTTGTCCTAGATCCGTACCATAAGTTCAGTTCAGGCGTTATTTCTTTCCTTCGATCATTATAATATGATAACCAAATTTTGTCTTGACTGGGGGGTCTGTATATGCTGGTTTATCAACTGTGCTTGGTGAGAGAGCAAATGCTGCATCTTGAAATGGACCAACCTATTGAATGCAAAATGCAGTGAATTTGCAAGGGGATTTTCATCTCTCTGGTTAAGCAAAGACATGTATGGATAAAATTTGTGCACAAATGGATGGCTGCTCTACTAACTATTTGGTTGATTACTGAAATGACTAGCTGATAGACTGACCATGGTCTAACTGGCCAATTTGTTGACTTGCTGATTGACTAACTGATGATGGACTGACTGACTGACTGAGCAACTGGGTGACTGACTGACTGGCTAGCTGACTGACTGACTGACTGACCACCTTGGTGAGTGAGGGAGTGAGTGAATGACTGACTGACTGGCTAGCTGACTGACTGACTGGCTAGCTGACTGACTGACTGGCTAGCTGACTGACTGACTGACTACCTTCGTAAGTGAGGGAATGAGTGAATGACTGACTGACTGGCTAGTTGACTGACTGACTGGCTAGCTGACTGACTGACTGGCTAGTTGACTGACTGACTGGCTAGCTGACTGACTGACTGGCTAGTTGACTGACTGACTGGCTAGCTGACTGACTGACTGGCTAGTTGACTGACTGACTGGCTAGTTGACTGACTGACTGGCTAGCTGACTGACTGACTGGCTAGCTGACTGACTGACTGGCTAGTTGACTGACTGACTGGCTAGCTGACTGACTGACTGGCTAGCTGACTGACTGACTGGCTAGTTGACTGACTGACTGGCTAGTTGACTGACTGACTGGCTAGTTGACTGACTGACTGGCTAGTTGACTGACTGACTGGCTAGCTGACTGACTGACTGGCTAGTTGACTGACTGACTGGCTAGCTGACTGACTGACTGGCTAGCTGACTGACTGACTGGCTAGTTGACTGACTGACTGGCTAGCTGACTGACTGACTGGCTAGTTGACTGACTGACTGGCTAGTTGACTGACTGACTGGCTAGCTGACTGACTGACTGGCTAGTTGACTGACTGACTGGCTAGCTGACTGACTGACTGGCTAGTTGACTGACTGACTGGCTAGTTGACTGACTGACTGGCTAGCTGACTGACTGACTGGCTAGCTGACTGACTGACTGGCTAGTTGACTGACTGACTGGCTAGCTGACTGACTGACTGGCTAGCTGACTGACTGACTGGCTAGTTGACTGACTGACTGGCTAGTTGACTGACTGACTGGCTAGTTGACTGACTGACTGGCTAGTTGACTGACTGACTGGCTAGCTGACTGACTGACTGGCTAGTTGACTGACTGACTGGCTAGCTGACTGACTGACTGGCTAGCTGACTGACTGACTGGCTAGTTGACTGACTGACTGGCTAGTTGACTGACTGACTGGCTAGCTGACTGACTGACTGGCTAGCTGACTGACTGACTGGCTAGCTGACTGACTGACTGGCTAGTTGACTGACTGACTGGCTAGTTGACTGACTGACTGGCTAGCTGACTGACTGACTGGCTAGCTGACTGACTGACTGGCTAGTTGACTGACTGACTGGCTAGTTGACTGACTGACTGGCTAGTTGACTGACTGACTGGCTAGTTGACTGACTGACTGGCTAGCTGACTGACTGACTGGCTAGTTGACTGACTGACTGGCTAGTTGACTGACTGACTGGCTAGTTGACTGACTGACTGGCTAGTTGACTGACTGACTGGCTAGCTGACTGACTGACTGGCTAGCTGACTGACTGACTGGCTAGTTGACTGACTGACTGGCTAGCTGACTGACTGACTGGCTAGTTGACTGACTGACTGGCTAGCTGACTGACTGACTGGCTAGCTGACTGACTGATTGGCTAGCTGACTGACTGACTGGCTAGCTGACTGACTGACTGGCTAGCTGACTGACTGACTGACTACCTTCGTAAGTGAGGGAATGAGTGAATGACTGACTGACTGGCTAGTTGACTGACTGACTGGCTAGTTGACTGACTGACTGGCTAGCTGACTGACTGACTGACTGACTGACTGACTGACTGACCACCTTGGTGAGTGGGGGAGTGAGTGAATGACTGACTGACTGGCTAGCCAATTGGCCCACTGATTTACTGTCTGGCTGATTGACAAGGTGAATGCTTAACAACCTGAATGAAGGACTGACCACCTAATTGGCTAAGCAACTGACTGGCAGACCAACTGAATGATTGACCATCTGGTTTACTGACTAACCAGCTGTATGGCTGACTGAAAGACTAACTAACTGATTAAGGAGGGGGGCTTTGGGATTTTCGGTTTTGTGGTTTGGACTGTTTTTTGGATTGGTTTTTTGGTTTTTGGGCCAAAAAGGTTCGGTTTCTCGGTTTTGATGTTCAGAGCAGTTTGCGGATTTTATGTGTTTTCGCATTCGGTTCTGGTTTTCATGAAAACTCTGCTGCGGTTTTTGGTTTTTCCTTTTTGACCCCTTCGAAGGTGAAAATGTAGCGGTTTTGTTAGGTTTGCATGCGATTTTCAGTTTATCTGCCTTTTTTTGTCGGGTTTTTGGTTTTGTGGTTTCCCAGAGGCCCCAATGCCCCCCTCAGCAAGTGAATAAAAATTGAAGAGACAGAGACTTTGTGGATTAGTAAAATTCAAATTCTAAATCATTTCTCACCATAGATCCCCTTGTCATCCATCCTAGATCACCCTGGAAAAAATTAATTAGAAGATGGAGTTCAATAAAAATCAACCATCCTGCTCAATAACCAAAGGGAAAATCCACAACAACTGAAAAAGCTTGCCATATCAAATTTACCAACACATCAAGCACACACAAAAACATATCCAGAGGTAATTACCCCCTGTCTTGCTTTATCTTCACTGTATGCTGAGGCAACTTCATTAAACTTCTGACCATCTTTTAACTTTGCCATGGCTTCCATTGCTTTAGAGTGCTTTTCACATAAAATATGTCTCACCTTTAGATATGTAAGACAACATTTATAAGAAGTCTAAGTCAAATATACCGAAACTAAAACTTTAGATACTTCAATTGATCTGATATCCTCTTAAATTCATTGACTCTCATTTCCCTGGTAAAAGTTACTTCTCCCACCTGGTTCAAAAACTCATTACATTCAAAAGCTAATAGTTGAATATGTTCTCCTCACCACTATCCAATGATCCAGTTTTTAATAAATATATCTTATTAACCAAGAGCGAGGACCGTACTGAGAGAATATTGGCCTGAGGTCTTGACTGTACAGACTGAGCGCAGCAAGGTCCATACAAAAAAGACCGAGGGCCGATATTCTTCCAGTACGGTCCCGAGCAGGCTTGGTTAATAAGAGATTTATTATACGACTGAAGCTCAAAGGGACACAAGAGCGGTATCATTCGGGACCATTGGGGACAGTGCCTGGTCCAATATTGAGAGAATATTGACTGGCAATAGAGCATTTTGATTGGTTGATTTTAATTATTGGCCCTCTGACTGCCTGAGTTGTGTAATAATAAATAATATACGTCAATTGAGGCTCTCCCATAGGGGCTTTTCAGCCACAATGTAGTTTTAACTAAGTGTTTAAAAATCCCCACTGGCAGGAGGCAGACCAGTGGGCTATTTACAGCATGCAGCCAAGGAGTTGAACTAGGGACAACTGAGAACAAATCCAGTGAGTGGCAGGGTGGAGGACTTGAACCTGCGCTACCCTAACCACTTGGCCACCATTCTACTTGACAGTATGTTGATATTGTTACAAGTATTGCATTGTTAATCCTTCCAAACTATATCAACAAATAGCAACTAATTTCTCCTTACAAGATCACTCCTGAATCACACAGAAACCTTTTAACTCCCAAGATCTGATTATGAATTCTCCCCTCTAGCTACCACACATTTCCTTGTAAATTGGTTAGGAGAATTTGGTGTTCAATCAAGGTAACAACTTCTATCTGATAAGTTTGAGTATTCTCATTAACTGTTTGCTGGATCATGTATGGATATTATAGGGAGAAGTTACAGGTTAATTACTTCTGGGAGTTACAAGGTTAAGGTTGCAAGAATAAACGAAGAGATCACCAACTAAAGAGGCTTTGGAAAGTTAAACAAATTCTTCTTGAGAGAACAGTATGGAGAATATGCATACTGATGTTAGGGTGTAACAAGCCCTACCTTCACTGCGGTTCCACCCTTCTTTGCCTTCCCTCCACTTGCTCCCTCGTCATCACCACCCCCTCCTCCTAGAAAATTGAGAGGAAAATATACGTTGGTAAAAAATATAATATATATATCTTATTAACCAAGCACGAGGGCTGTACTGGGAGAATATCGGCCCGAGGTCTTGACAGTACAGACCGAGCGCAGCGAGGTCTGTACAAAAAAGACTGAGGGCTGATATTCGTCCAGTACGGTCCCAAGCAAGCTTGGTTAATAAGAGATTTATTATACGACTGAAGTTCAAAGGAACACAAGTGCGGTATCATTTGGGACAGTGCCCAGTCCAATACTTAGAGAATATTGGACCAGCAATAGAGCATTTTGATTGGCTGATTTTAGTTATTGGCCCTCTGACTGCCCGAGTCGTGTAATAAATTGTATTATGGTATTTTATTGTGGGGTTCGTGTACAAATTCGGATCTTCTGTACTCAATTGACAAACTTCACTGTAGAGCAGCAAAAATGGTCTACAACTTATCCAAAGATATGGAATCTAATGTAGCTCTAAACGTTTCAGGATGGGATACGATAATTTAGAATACAAATTTCAAATAGTTAACCTTTTCTATAAAGCAAGTAAAGTCTCACTACCTCAGTCTCTAATTAATAGCATATTTATAAGGCGGGAATGTAGCTATTCACTAAGAGACCAAGAAGCAATAACCATACCTAGATTCAACACTAGATTGTTAAACGACTCTTTAGCATATAAAGGTTCGGTGCTATGGAACCATGTTAACCATCATGTCAAAAATGTAGGTAGTTTTGCCCTTAAGAATCTTAGGAAGCTACTCAGGAGAAATAATCACTTGACAAGCTTTACTTTTACTAGTTTATTGCAGGTTCGACTGCTAGGAATAGATTAACTGATTACAAGTATTTTTAAGAGAGGAAAATTGAATGTTTTACTGTATTATAGTTTCTTATTTAGTTTGAAATGTGTCTTAGTATAATCAATAATTGGCTAGATACTATTTTGTTAAGTACACGACCCCACAAGCTTTTCATGATAAATAAATAATGAATAAATAAATAATGATTTAACAATGGACATCCACTGGGTGGCTATTCTTGTCCACTGTTCCAGATCGAATTGGAATTTGCTTTAATTAGGTTTAATTCTTATCGTGTATAAATAAAGATTCTATTCTATTCTATTCTACCAATATTCTCATTTTCCACAAAGTTTCGTTGCCTTTGGACCCTCAAACAAAAAATAATTGCAACTTCTAGACCTCTTTCAGGGCTTTTAGGCATTGCATGATTTATTGAAGGTTACGTTTCATCGAGCTTGCCTTTTGCTCCTTTTCCTTTATCTTGTTTACCACCTCCACCTCCACTCCCTTTGCCTTTTTTAGGTGGCATTGCTTAGTGAACGCTTTACCACTAGTGCTGATGGTCTGTTAAGTGAGAATTGTCTTCCATAAACTATATGTCAAGTTAGGCCGCCATCTTTGAATGGACCGCGAGAGCTTGGAAATAAATTTTAACAATATCTTGTCAGCGGGCTTAGACACCAAGATTAACTTCATGTAAGACGTCATTACAAGCTTCTCAAAAACAAAATGGCGGAAGAAAATCTCCAAGTCGTGTAACTAGAAAAAGTTCTTGTAACCAGCAAAATACTCAGGTTTTGGTCATGGAGACTGGCCCAGCTTTTCCGCCACACCTTTTGAAGAACATCAACAAAGAGAAGGAGGAAGAAAAGCAAAATTGTGCGCTAGCAAAGAAGGAAACGTCCTCGCGACCACTGCAGGACTTTGAAAACGGCAGCGATGAAGACGAGTGTTATGGACCGGTCTTACCACCAGGGTTCCAAAATAAAAAGGAAGAAGTCATGAGAACGAAGGTTATTGGACCCATGAGACCTCCGGTATCTGTGCCTCCGAGGGCAATCTCGTCAAATGGTTTGTGGAGATTGTAATTTTTACCAACTTTTAAACACTTAATAGAATGCACGAAAGATGAAGTAATGCAGCTGGTACATATAACTTGATAATTTTCGGTATCAATTTAACAGACCAACTGGTAAACTTACTGAAAAATCAATCAGACAATAAGGTTGACAATCACTCAGTCAGTGAAACACCAGTTAGCCAGTACTGCAAGGCGTTCAGTCAGTCAGACACCACTCAGGCAGTACTGCAAGGCATTCAGTCAGTCAGACACCAGTCAGGCAGTACTGCAGGGCATTCAGTCAGTCAGACCCTAGTCAGGCAGTACTGTAAGTCATTCAGACACTAGTCAGGCAGTACTGCAAGTCATTCAGTCAGACCCTACAGTCAGGCAGTACTGCAAGTCATTCAGTCAGTCAGACCCTAGTCAGGCAGTACTGCAAGTCATTCAGTCAGTCAGACCCTAGTCAGGCAGTACTGCAAGGCATTCAGTCAGTCAGACCCTAGTCAGGCAGTACTGCAAGGTATTCAGTCAGTCAGACCCTAGTCAGGCAGTACTGTAAGTTATTCAGTCAGTTAGACCCTAGTCAGGCAGTACTGCAAGGCATTCAGTCAGTCAGACCCTAAGTAAGTTATTCAGTCAGTCAGACCCTAGTCAGGCAGTACTGTAAGTTATTCAGTCAGTCAGACCCTAGTCAGGCAGTACTGCAAGTCATTCAGTCAGTCAGACCCTAGTCAGGCAGTACTGCAAGGCATTCAGTCAGTCAGACCCTAGTCAGGCAGTACTGCAAGGCATTCAGTCAGTCAGACCCTAGTCAGGCAGTACTGTAAGTTATTCAGTCAGTCAGACTCTAGTCAGGCAGTGCTGTAAGGCATTCAGTCAGTCAGACCCTAGTCAGGCAGTACTGCAAGTCATTCAGTCAGTCAGACCCTAGTCAGGCAGTACTGCAAGGCATTCAGTCAGTCAGACCCTAGTCAGGCAGTACTGTAAGTTATTCAGTCAGTCAGACTCTAGTCAGGCAGTACTGTAAGTCATTCAGTCAGTCAGACCCTAGTCAGGCAGTACTGCAAGTCATTCAGTCAGTCAGACCCTAGTCAGGCAGTACTGCAAGGCATTCAGTCAGTCAGACCCTAGTCAGGCAGTACTGTAAGTTATTCAGTCAGTCAGACTCTAGTCAGGCAGTACTGTAAGTCATTCAGTCAGTCAGACCCTAGTCAGGCAGTGCTGTAAGTTATTCAGTCAGTCAGACCCTAGTCAGGCAGTGCTGTAAGTCATTCAGTCAGTCAGACTTTAGTCAGGCAGTACTGCAAGTCATTTAGTAGGTCAGACACTAGCCAGGCAGTACTGCAAGTCAGTCAGTTGGTCAATATAAGTTATCTTTACCATATGTGTGGCCAAGAATGCATAAGTAAAGATTATCAAATGTACTAAGATGAAACAAAAAAACTCTTTTTATAAAACAAATTGATTTGTATCATAGTTGATCATTAAATAGCCCATTTCCGAATTACCCTTGGCCTCTTTTTCAAAACGAGGCCTGGTGCTCAACCCTTCTTGTGAAAATGAGTTTAATTTGTATGTGAATGAAAACTTATTTATAGGAAAGGATAAGCACCAGGACTCGTTTTGAAAACGAGGCCAAGGGTAATTCGGAAATGGGCTATTTATTTAACTGTTTTTCTGGTTATTTTGTGTACAGCTGTTGAAAATACCATCAGTAGTGATGAAGATGAGGAAATAATTGGACCAACTCTGCCTACTGCCAAAGTAAATACTTTGAATGTCAAATGAGTGGATTCAACATAGAATGCTTCAACATGATTTTAGTTGATTTTTATACAATTTACAGGACATTGATGTTGGACTTGAAAGAACCAAAATGGACATAGAGGCACGCAGTATGGCAAAGAAGGACCAGATGACAGGGAAGGTACATGAAAGTTTGGTAGTTCTGAAGTATTTGCTCTTGGAGGCACAGATGTCCAACTTTAAGTGCCAAAAGGGAAGGAAACTGAGCTGGCTCCCTTTAGTATGGGGGTGGTAAAGACTTAAGGCCTGTGGGGTGTAAATCTTGTTGCCCTACCCTCTAAACCCAGGACTCTTATCACGCAACCTTCACTTCAAAACACTGAAGATTCTTAGGGACCTTAAGCAACCACCACGGCGACGGCAACGAGGACGTGGAAAAACAAGAGATCTAATTGGTAGAACAATAGCTCAGCACGTGCGTTTTGAAACTTTGTACATTTCTTAGCTGACCTATGCAAAACAACAACGTGAAATCGCCAAAATTTGCGTCGTCTGCGAACCGAAACCGCAATGGCAAATTCATTCAATTTCCATTTGGAACTCAATGCTACTTCTACATGTCATGCTGAAGTTGAGCTGTGGCGCTGTATGAGACAGTAAGCTCATGCAGCCATTTTTGAAATTCTGACTAAGAGTAGAAATTCATTTTTTAATCGAAGTCTTCCTTGGTGTTGCCGTCCTGACTGCTTAAACACGAAGGCACGCTATAAAGGGAGCCTTAGGTCCCACTGGACCATTTGCCAATCAACCGTCGTGTGATGTAGAACTCTTAGAGTCAAGTCAGCTTGAGCTACAGCTACTCCAAAGCAGTGAGCACTGGGCGCATTCCTCAAAATTGTTTTATGTCTTCATTGCAATACAAGAATTTTTGAGATTTGTATTTCCTTTCTCCAATGGAAACTGTCTTCATATGTGGCGGTAAATTTGAGATTGAAGTAGGTGGTTTGCACGTTACCTCTTGCCACCATGCTGGTGGAAGTAAACAATAGACATCTCATTAGCTCCTTTTGTTCGTCTATCAGCATTTAAATTTGACCTGCACATGTCAACGGTGAGTGACAAATGAGCCTAGGTCTTCCCAGGGAAGACTTCCTTATATAGTGTGCCTTCGTGTTTAAGGTCCCTATTGGCTGATGTGAAAGGAAAAACAACAGCAAAAGCATGTAGTTTGTAGTTTTTAAGTTTGCATGGATTCTGAGTTTCAAAGCAACATGTTTGTGTTTCTCATTTCTCTTATACCTCCTGTCTACTTTAATTTCCCATTTTTACCCTCCTTTCTTATTCCATCCCCTCCCTCCTTGTGCTTCTCTCCCTCCCCTCCCTTGCACTTGGTTCCCACTATTGTATATGTAGGAAACTGCTTTTGCTAAAAGTTTTTACATCAATTTTATAGGATACCAAACCTAAGCGAGAGACTTGGATGACAGAGCTGCCTCCAGACTTGAGCAAGAATTTTGGTGAGTTAGTTTGAATTTGAATAATTGATTATGACATTCTCTTGCAATAGTACAGTTCTTAGCTTTGTGGGAAGCCTTAGCTTTATATTGGAAAGTACACTCTCTTCTTACTCTATGTAAAATTAAGGAATGTTCTTCATTGAACACAAGCTTCATTTTTAATAGTGGGTGTTACAACATTGTTTTCTAGTTTTAAATCTTGGTTTATTTTTCTATACAGGTTTGGGGCCCCGCAAGTTCCGTGCTCGTGCTGTTGAAGTAGGTGATCAATCGGTTTGGACAGACACTCCAGCAGACAAGGCCAAGAAGGTACATTATAAGGAAGATATTTACATTTTGTCTGCCCCGTGCCCTTTGACTCCCTTCTCTCAACCTTTTTCAAAAACAGTGCAGGTTAATAATGCAAAAGGTTTGGATATTTCTTTTTTTTTTCTTGCTTCTTGCCCCTGTGAAGTATCTACTTCCTTCGGTTTTCTCCTCCACCTTCCAGACCTCTCTTGCCCTGCCTATCTTTTCAGCCCCTGGTAGCCTGCTACCATGGTGTGGCTGGTGTCCTATTCCCCTCTGCCAGTTTCTATATGATTAGTCAAATTAATTTGAAATATAGTTTCCTGCAATTTGAGCACTGGATTGGTTTAGTGTGTTCTATAAATTAAAGCAACAGAAGTTTTAGTCATTCAGTCATTCATCTAACAGTCAAAGGAGGCTGACAAAGGATCAAAAAGAGGAGTTGATACTGATGAACCTGTTAGGACTCCTTGGGAGATCGCAAGAGATCAACAGATGACCAAGCAAGTGGAAAGTCACAATGTGAGTGGAGATCTTTTGGTGAATTACATTTCAGCTGATTAAATATTTCTCCAGTTGCCAATTTTCTGAGTCTGATGTAAGCATTGTGACCAGAAGCTAATAAAAGTCTGCAATATCCGTTAAGTAATATTCACTCAGTCATGTGGAGTGTGATATTAAAAAATCCCTTTGAAGCAGTTGCAGTTACATGTACATAGAATAATTGTATTTTTTTACATTCAGAAGCGACACAGGGGAGAATCATTGATGGATATGCATACGAAGAAAATTGAAAAACAAAAGGTGGGCAAGTACCTCAAAATGGTACAATTATCTTTTCTGCAAGTTTTTGAAATTTATTTTATTTGCAATAGTAACAACAGAAAATAGCAAGCAGTGGGTTGGCATCTAGTTCTTGATCAAATAATTAGTTTCTTCTTTTAAATAACATTCCTAAATAAATTGACAGAATGAGGATAAAAGCAAACCTCCTGAACGAAGACCATTTGATAGGGACCAAGACTTGAACTTACCAAGAATGACTGGCGAGCAAAAGAAATCTGTTATCCAGAAGTCCAAGGAACTTGGTTCCAGGTTTCAACATTCCAGAAGTGGTTCCTCTTTCCTCTGAGTGGTGTAAGATTTGATGTAAAAGTCTTCCTGCTCATCAGACTATGCATTGTACTTGTTGATAGAAGCCATGAGGTCGTGATCTGAACAACACAGTTTTTTGCAGCAGTATTAATTGTAACAAAATACTCCTGTATGGAGTGAGACATTCTTAGAGTAACTAAAGCCTGCATCGAGACTGCTTAATCTAAGGTCTAATACAGTAAATTTCACATTAGCCATAAGCACCTTACTAGAATAAGAAATTTTTATTTTGCCTTTTTGCTATAGGTGTACACGGATGTCCCACACATTCAAATACTTACATAATTCCCAGCTATTGTGCACTCTCTGTTTTCACCACCGTTACAACATTTTAGATGATGCTTCCAACGGTGTTTAACCCACAAAAACTCATCACCTGCGACATGTCAATTTTTAAACTTTCTCTGTAACCTTACATTGTCATGTTTCCTTTCGTGTTGATACCAAATATAATTACCCCACTATTACATCATATTTCCATATTAGGGCAATGGAATACACAAAATATGCCAGAGAATACACTGTAGAACAGGGCAAAATCAATGTGCATCAACTTTGATTTCTTTCGTGTTTTTTTAGAAATGCTTTTATTAGTAACGAATTTCAAACCCTTCAAGAATTTTTTTGTTCATCAAGAACACTAGATGGTTCCTTTTGTGTTGTTTTCTTTTTTCTCACATGCCTTATGCAACTGGTATGATGCTCAGATGAGTCCATAAGAAGTTTCAAAACTAGAAAATGGAATAACAGTGGAATAATAAATCTCTTATTCAATGGCCGAACAGATAATATAAGAGGACATTTTGCTCTTACTTTTTTCATCCCTAGAGGGCTTGGAAAAATACTTTGCAACTTGCAAAGTATCTAAACATATATACCATTGAATAAAATGTTAATTGCATGCATTATGTGCAACAACTGTATATTCAACATCCTTTTTTCTTTTCTGATAATTTATACTGAAAAATGTTTCAGACCACAAATTTTGTCTTTTCTTGATTAAAATTGTAATGTATCTACAAGAAATCACCCAATGAAACGACTCCATTTTAATTTGTTTTATTTTCAATTGTCTAAGGCAACTGTCTTTAGTTTTTGTCTTAGATGTAACAAGCAAGTTTTCATACTCTACATAAAAATAAAAGAACAAACCAATTGAAAGGAAATAATTACAAACACACACCCTGCTCTCTGGTACCATTAATGAATTTTGAATTCAAAACCAGAACAAAAAAAAACACTGAAGATCATAACAGAAAGTTATAATCATCCAAATGCAAAAAAAATCCATTGCATTTTACTTCTCAATCCCAAGATCTAATCAGTTATTCTCCCAATTAAACTGTAGCTACTAGACATTTCCTTGGTGAAGGTACATAGAACAGTCTTTCTACTCCAATAAACTTAACCACTGGATGTTTTGAAAATTTTGGGAGAAGTTACGTTTTGTGGAAGTGAAAGAATGAAAAGACATACATACCAAGAAATACATCATCTGTTATTCCCAACAGAGAACTAACAAGTGGTGGATCATTTTTAGGACCACCGCCCTTGCGATCTGACTTGTGAAACTGATAGGTTTAGGACAAACTGGGGTGACAGTGCATGTCTGTCACACCATTGTGTTTACTTTAACAAGATCCTTGGCATAAATGCGAACACATGAATAGGAATCCATTTGTAAGGACCATACCATGGTGAGAGGCTGGATTGACTAAGGAATGTTTACTGCTTATAATCAACTAGTTAAATAAAACAAAAGCTGGTTTTACCAGCAAAACTTTATAAATAACATACCGCTCAATTCAAAAAAAAATAATTTGCATCTACAGGCATAAAATTTTGAATAATTTTACACTTGGCTTGGAAAATCTAACATCTACATATATTACAAAAATAAAGCAACATCAATATTTTAAATATTGAATCATTAAAAAAAAACAAAAGAATGCAGTGCAGCTCTCAAAAAACATCTCAAAATGAAATTGTGAAGTGTTAAAAGATTTAAATGAATGATAAGTTCCACAGACATTAGACTTGAGGAATAGCGGGGTTGCAATGCGTTTGTTTCAAGAATATTTCTAAAACCAAACACAAAACAGAATGAAAACAGAATGACAACAGAATGACAATGGAAAAATCAATTATTATAAAAAAGGAAACTGAATATTGTTTGTACTATGCTTCACTAATGATCATGAACGAAATGCAGGGGAAAAAAAATTTTAAAAGGTTTTGCCAGGAAAGACTTCACATTTCCTGTCTTCCTTTGACAAATCTCCACTGATTACAGAACAGTCTTCAGTTTTAAACCAGTCCCACTCTTGACTAACATGTCAATTTCATGCACACCCCCTGTAACTATTCACTATATAAAAAAAAAGATTCTAAGATACAATAACCAAAACGAGCCCTATTTATGTAAAATCAATTTTGTTGTTGTGTACTTTAAGTTTATGATTGGCTAGGAATCTTAAGAACTGCACCTATTAAAAATTTTGGTACCTGAAGTACATATTTGTTTTACAATGAGAAAGAGCAAGTGCTTATTTACTACCAGAGTATTGCACTTGAACCTGAGGTAAATTTTTCCTCTACATGCCTTTCAAAATCAGACTCAAATTATTGTTTGGAATGCTATAATACAATTATCTGTAGTGAATTGTAATGTGAAAATACTGTTTTGAAGCACACACCTGTGCTAAATTGACAAGCACTTAAGCTTTTTTTCAAAAGTTTGCTATCTGTCCCCCCTCTCTTCCCCCCCCCCTCCTAAAAAAAAAAATGAACTGGATAAACTGATTTGAGAGAAAAACAAAATAACCCATAATTAGTGGAATGTTTTTCCTTAGGTAAACATAAAATACCCTTCACTCTGTAAGACAATTTCTACACAGTGACTATTTTCTACTCTAACAAAAGACTGAAAAGGAAATCAGTTTTTCTCTTAAATTTGTTTCCTTTTTTTTTATAGAATATTTCATAAAAGAAACAGGTACCATTTAAAAAAGCCACTAAACCACAACAGAAAGACATGCAAAACAAATACATTTGTTAGCTGTAAGTCTGAAGGAAGTAAATTCATAAACTAAAAATATATAAAATTATTTACTGAAAAATAAATACATTAATAATGTAAAGGAAGAGTTTAAGCTCCTTGTTATGAAAATCAGTACAGGTGATATTGTTGTAGAGGGTCGAACAAAAATGAAATCTCATTCAAATTGAAAATGTAACAACAGCAACCTTTAGTTTGTTCTTTTCCTAAGGCATCCTGGCTTAATTCCTTGGAAGAATTTGTCTAGTGTGTGAGATTACATTTTATACAGAAAGGAAGGAAGTTTTTATGGATTGCACTCCTGAAGTGACCCCTTTGACAGAAACATTATGAACTGACACACACATTCTTCAGTACAAACATTGACTACTGTAAGATCAAATGACGTCTAAATGGATCAGGAGATTCTTGAGTTGGACCCCAAGGGCACTTCCTGAAAGAGGAACACAGATATTAAGTTAGAAACAGTGACCATAACAATTTTATCACTATCAGACAGTACACATGTACAATTTGTTAAAAATTTTGGATTAAGGCCTATTCAAGTGAATATTAATTTCTATTAATATAAATCTAGACTTCAATAAATGAGAGGTCTAGACTGGGTACAGGCAGTTTTCTTATTAGTCCTTTCCTAAAGATTGAACAATTTGTTCAACATACATGCAAGTCATAAGACACTCACTTGCTTCCATGTCTGGTCAGTCTATGTGTTATTTTCCTGTGCTGTTTGTGTTCTTGTTCTAAGCTGATGATATGTGAACGGATGTCATTAATGGTTTCCAACTTCTGTTTCCACATCTCCTGGGTTGTTCCTTCGACAGTGCAGTTTTCACTTTGACTCTCACATTCAACTGGAATAGAAAAACATTGTTTTGGCAATAGAAACAACAGAAAAATGAAAACTGTTCCATTAGTTCTCTCTGAGACTTGTACTGAAAGTAACCTTTGAAGATTGATCAATGTCCAAAATAAGAAATTGAGCACATAAAGTTTTGTTAGAGGAGACAACAGAAAAAAAAAATTAAACACAAGGTGAAAGAGAGCACTAACTGAGAGGGTGAAACAAAGTGGCTTTGTTGAAAACATTGAATGAGCTTGAAGTACCTGTTACACTGGTTCTTATGAATAAAGCTTGACTTATTTAATCACAAAAAAAGCACACAAGATGAACTTACCTTGTAATTCATCCAACTTTTCCAAGTTTATTAAAAACAGTGAGTGTATTCTTTCGATCTCTCGATCACAATCTATAGCTACATTTACACATTTAGGTTGAGGTACTCTAAACAAAGAGAGATGGAAAGTTTGATTTTATTATTAATAGCAAAACATTTCTGGGTCAAACTCTCCTCAGCATCAAATGGAAACAAGGATACATTTTTGAATGAGGAGAAAGTGGCAGTACTAATTTTAAGCAAACTAATGAAGCTTCCAACAATTTCATTATTACAAGGTGGCACATTCTGTTGATTGTGACATAGTTTATGCAGTGATTCATTTACCAGTGCATTCCAAGACCTACATTAACTTTTATTTCTTAAATTAAGTAGTGTTAAATTGTGGGTGTTTCCAAAACTAAGACTTAAGGACACCCTTCTCACATCAAATGATATTCTGTCCACACAATGCATTTTGGGTTGAATTGACTACGTACCAAGAAAAATTGGAATTTTTACTTTTGGAGGGGGGGGGAGGGCGTTATTAATGCAGGAAACTTAGATCAAGGTTTTAAGAAATGTATCTCTGAGGTTATTTTCAGCAAGAGAGAAAGTGTACTTAAAAACAAAGGAAATAGTGTGCATGCACAAAGAAGAAAACAATTTATTGCAATGGATGTTGTGATGTGACAAGAAAGTCCTTCCATGAAAACTTCTGTAGATCAACCTGGATCCAATTCATCCCAATTAGTTGAGAATTGCAAACTTTGATCACAAATTTGGTCCTCTTTCATTAATTGTTTAATAAGACAAAAAAACAAATTTAACTGTCACAGTATCTAGGAGGGATATAAATAAATAATTATATAATGATGATGATAATAATAGTAATAATAATAACAAAAATAATAATAGTGCAGTATCACAAAAGAGCATAAAGAATTGCTTACTCTGTTATTGGTGAACATCCTGATGCTTTTTCTACCCGCTCTTTACAACTACAAGAGTAACAAAAATCAGTTCAAACAAACAGTCACAGAATTCTTTTCTCCTGTAACATGAGAGAAATTTTGCTCTTACCATAGCCATTTACCACATACAAATGCTTCTGGATGATATTTTTTAACTCTGTATGGGTTGCTTTGACAAACTTTACGCAGTGCTCGAGTCCTACAAAGAATAAGAACATGATCATTGACTAGGGGACAATTGCATTTAGTGTTGAGGCTACAAGAAGATACAAGTTGTATGCACTAGGGTATTTACTAATTGTTTTTTTTAATCAGGAGTTTTGAGAAATAAATGAATAAATAAGTAAATTGAATAAATAAAAGATAAATATGGGCAGAGCAGTACTAGTGGCTCTTTGTCCACTGCTTTCTACATCAAATTGGAATTAAGAGTTTCATCTTTTTGGAGGGAGTGAGGACCAAGACAACAACCAACAACAAACTCAACCCACATGTAACGTCAGGTCTGGGAGTTGAACCCAGACCACAGCGGAGGGAGGCAAATGTTCTCACCACTGTGCAATGCCTGCTCCCCTCTGTGGCTCCTAATAATACTTTCCTACACTCTGATAGCTGAAGTGATAACCACTACCTTGGTTTTGGTTTAATGAAACTCAAGAGCTATAATTTAGATATACTTCATCGAAATGAGCTATCTAATCATTTTCTTACCATTCCCTTTCCTCTACTGTGTTGCTCGCCTGTACGTACAGCTGTCTATCAGGCTGTATTATTTGTACCATCTGTGTGAAAAGAAAAGCAACAAGGATTAGGAGAGCTGCAGCAAATGTAACACAGGCAGCATAAAAGGATTTTTACCACAAATGGCAGTGTTGTGTTGTTGCAATCTGATTGGCCAATTTACCATCGTTGATTAGAGTGCAGACAACACTGCTTGCATCAACGCACCAAGCAACATGTTACGCAGTGAAAGAATTGTTTTATCTCACATTGATATTGTAGTAAAAACAAAGCAACAGTGGTTTAGCCTAGTCTGTACTCATAACAACAATGATAATCATCATCAGATCAGAATTTGTTGCAGACTCAATCGGCTGTACCTTGAGAGTCCACAACATTTTGACCACTGGTACTATAATGATGAATATTAAACAACAAACATATGAAATACATATATATGAACTGCGGTTATGAAACGTATATGTGGTAGAGCGCTGCACTAGTATCGCAGAGGTCAGTGGTTCGAATCCCATACAGGCCTGAATTTTTTTCAGGTCTGATTTTCACTATTGCCTAAATAGTGCTTTACTGCGAAGGATCGTGCACATATAAATGATGAATATTGTTGTTGATGAGAGCACAGCCCATGCTAAACCACTATTGATTTGTTAAAAAGGGATTCCTAACACCATGTTTTGAAATTAAAATTATAGTTGTTTCTCAGTCAAATAAAAGAAAGGTGATGAACACAGAGTACTGCATAATAAAAGTCGAGCATCACAAGCCAACTCTACACGAGGAGAGTGTAGTGCTCTTTTCTTATAGGTATCCTTAACAAATATCCTTAATAAGAAAAATGACAATTCAAAGTAATTTAATGCTCTGTTGATGTGTAGCCAAAAGTATTTTTCATATCAATGAAACATCAAATTACGGGCAGCATAAAAGAGATACAAGGACTATTCAGGACAAGGCAATAGAGTACAAAAGCAAACAACAAATAACACAAAACACAAAGAAAACAAACCAACCAACCAGTTTTAAGTGAAAAGAGTCTTCACCCAAACTTTCTGCTCCCAAGATGTCACAGACAGGTATGTGGCCAAGAACTGGCTTAGTTTTGTCTTTGGAGTATGAAAGGCCTTTGTTGGTTAAAACAAAGAATCTCTTCTTAAAATTTTTGAAGCCTAGTCTACTTCGTCCTTGTGCTCTCTTTACTAACACCCTGATGAAATAAACAAGAAAAGTAATTAACTAAGCACTAGGTACAACTCAGTCCTCTTGAAACTATAATTTCAATCAATAAAACACAAAGACCAGCAAAAACCAATGATAAAAACCAACGTTTCGGTGTCATCATGACGCCATTGTCAAGGAGAAATAAAAAATAAAGTTTGTGGCAAGGTGTAACACTAAATTAGCATAAATATGTTACGAGCTAATTAAACAACATATTTATGCTAATTTAGTGTTACACCTTGCCACAAACTTTATTTTTTATTTCTCCTTGACAATGGCGTCATGATGACCCCGAAACGTTGGTTTTTATTGTTGGTTTTTGCTAGTCCTTGCATTTCTAAATCTTTATAAAACACAAAATGAGAAAAATCAATAACCTGACATTTGTATCACTCACCCTTCCTTGAGAACAATTGTTGAATCTACAGGTAGTCCTTGTGCTCTACTGGGTGAGGAAATGATCTCCAAGAACTGAGAAACAACAGCAGAACAAGTTCACATATCATATACAAAGCAAGCATCCTCTCACTTATCACTTTGAACTGGTGCTTTAATTTTCTGAGCCGTCCAGAAAGATTTTGGTATAACTGGATACGAAGCTTTCTGAATCCAAGATTATAGTGACCACACATTTTCTGATTATGTAGATGCCTAGCATACACTCACTGAATAATACACACAACAAAAGGTTTGCAAAAATTTTAGGTTTGACAATTTTTCTTCTACCTTTTTATAAAGTGTTGTCTTTTATTCTAAAAGAGAATGATTGAGTTCTGAAATGAATCACCGTGTATCATTTACTTAATAAATAAGGTTTTTTGTTTTGTTTTAATAGCAAAAGACTCTTTACATATGATGTACAATCCTCGCAGTAGATAGCGCTATTTAAGCAATAGCGAAAATCAGACCTGAAAAAAAAAAAAAACCGGGCCTGTACGGGATTCGAACCACTGACCTCTGTGATACTAGTGCAGCGCTCTACCAATTGAGCTAACAAGCCAACTGGGAGCAGGCCGTTAAGTTGATTTGTAATAAACCCGTGAAAATGATAAATGAGATACAATGAAATATATTTAAGTTGGTTGTTCGCTGTTGATGTCAGTCAATATTAACCTGGTCCAGGCTCTCGTATCATAGACAAAATGAAAGATCTTCCATTAGTGGACAAAATGGCAAATCTGCCACTAGTGGCCAAAATGGCAAATCTTTCACTAGTGGCCAAAATGGCAAATCTTCCATTAGTGGACAAAATGGCAAATCTTCCACTAGTGGCCAAAATGGCAAATCTTCCATTAGTGGCCAAAATGGCAAATCTTCCACTAGTGTCAGTCAGAGGAAACAGGAAACAGGAAACAAGAGGATCAGAAAAAAAGGAAAAAAATGGCATTTTGACCTGAACTTTGCAGAGGCTGGTAAACACCAAATATAAAAACACACTGCAAAGACTAGATACCCATAAACAAACACACAACTTACTCTTTTGACAGCTGTTATATGTTCCTGGTCAAGAATAACTGACTTCAATGTTTCCATGTAAGGCTCCTTCACCTGTCCACACTGTTCCACATGGTAAATACAATGAAAATGTATGCATAAAAATTTAACATTGGTTCAGTTCTATTTAACAAGTCAACAGACTGAGTGTTTTAGCCTGGTCTGTACTCCTATCAGGGCTTCTGAAATTTCGCGCGGTTGCGGAGCTGTGAAATTCAGGTAAATCCATGAAATCCCACAAAATTGACAAAAACATGCAAAATACTGCGAAATTTGCTAGAAATTCTACCAAATACATGTCGGCACAACATATTTTTAACTTATTTTGGCTATTGGAGCTGTTTACTTACTGTAAACTTGAAAATAACTACCAGGCGTTCTTATATTAATGTTGCGAAAACCTGGGCACTGGCCGCAAAGTAAAAAGCTTTGCCATTGTTGCATTTCTGGAGCATATCCTTGGTTTTCTTGTCGCTAGAAACATTAACAAGTACAGTTGTCTTTGGAACTGTGTTATAAGAACTTTTATGATTCTTTCTTGCGCTGAATTTGACATCCTTCCCATGTGTTTCTTAGAAATCTTTCTTTTTTGCTTTCATGTTTGCTTTTCAACGAAAATTTTCCCAGAAAATTCCCGGAAAATCGGCCGTTTTCTCCGCAAATTTGTCTCTTCAAATCCCACCAAATTTCTTTTTTTTTCCCCGCGAAATTTCAGAAGTCCTGTCCTATTGACAAAGATATTTGTCATCATGGTAGTCAGAATGTTGGGGACTGAGTGAGTCTGCAAAAATTCCACATTCCACATGATTTTCACAATTATGAGTCACTCATGTTGATGCAAACAGTGTTGTCTGCACTCTTATAGAGAATGGTAAGTTGGCCAATCAGATTGTGACATTACCACAAATTGTGGTAAAATAAAAGATTCATTGGCATACAAGTTAAATGCACCTACCAGCACAGAACTCACAACATTCCCTAAACTCTGGATGGCTTTGGATATAAGTGTAAGGGTCCTTGCTGTTTGTGCATCCTGAAAAATCAAGACAGAATGGATTGATGTAATCAAATTTGCTACCTAACTACAATACTTTTGAAAAAAAAAATTAAAATGGGAAACTTAATAAGTACTGGAGATGTCAAGTGAAGCTTCTTAGAAGAATAAGCAGTTTTGGGATTAACTGCAGCTAGCTTTGCTTAATTATTAACGGTTTAAATTACAGGTCAATGCTACTATCTGAGTAACTGTGCATCCACCCACCCCTCCCTTAACTCAAGAACAGTCATTACTGATGACTAAAGTTAAAGTGGAGTTAGGGGAGGGGTGGGTGCATGGTTGCATATGAGATACTGACATTGATAATTGTAATTCAGAATTGTAATTATTACAGATCACAAATTGCTCACCGGGTGCTCATTTCTCATCTGAAATAATTTAGGGTTTAAAATAGCAGGTGCAAAGAATCTCAGGAACACAAATCCACTCACTGACGTGTAACAAACATCTTCATCACCTGAATCAATGCAAAATAAAACAACATGTATGTTCATGAAAAATCAATTAATCAGAGACAATTATAAAAAAAAAAAGGAAACATGTCCCAGCTCCTTTTATTCAGCCTGGTTATCATGTCATTCATTTGTGTTAACCCTTTCAATTAACTCCCATGAGTAATTAACATGAAACTCCCCCCTATAAGCCAGCAAACAGGTAATGAGGATTCTCAAACTTATCAGTAGAATTTTTTAACTTGATCTAACATCAAATTCTCATTACTAATTACAAAAAAATGTGTGGCAGCTTGAGAGAATTGATAATCAGATCTTAGGAGTGAGTGGGTTTAATTGGTGCATCAGGAACTTTTCAATGTGGACAATTCATAAAGTCATAGTGGAGTTCAATTACTTGGAAATTTTCTGACAGCTGCTTCTCTTATGGCGTGGAATACTTGACACATTACAGTTGGACACGCCATGGCAGAACATGTGATAGCTGCAAATAATCTATTTACATAGCTCCTCAGATGAACCTGCATAAAGAAAAACAAACAATCAAATCAAAATTAGCCCTAGATCATCCATTTGGGATTTAGTGATAATAGTACTGTAATTTCCGGCTGTTTACCCGCACGGCCAATTACCTGCACTGGCCGATTATTGCATACGACGAAAAAAAAAGTCAACAGATTACCCGCACTGGTGGATAACCCACACCTTAAAAGCAAAGAAAATTTGTACACAAAGGCTCTAGAATTCACAATGTTTCACACTCGACAGAATGTGAATTCAAGGCCACATTTTGTGCGAGTGATCGTTCAACGCCATGTTGACTTGTTGATTTCTCAAAAAATCCCTATCTCCAGTTCTACTGGGTTTAACAAGTCCCTTAAAACGGGAAAATCTCTTCAGCTCAAGCTAGTGTTAACTGGAAATTAATTTTGTTACTGATGTGCTGGATACCCTTGGATTTTTTTTGTCACCATCAAGGTTTTGTTTACACGTGTGCCAATAAAAATTTGTTCGTCGCGCAACTAATTGTGCATGAAATAAACTCGAGTCAGCATCATGTTTTCGTACCACTTTGTGGCACTCTTAATACAACAAAATTCATTTGAGAGGTGGAAACTCAGGGAGGTAAGAATTTTTTTCAGTTCAACTACTAGTAGATTTCAAAATTGTCACTTAACCCGCACCTCTCTATTACCCGCAGTGGCGTGTGTTTAAGGCAAAATCAACAGATTACCCACAGGTAAATGGCCGGAAATTACGGTACATGTAGGGTTCTATCAAAGAGCTGACAGCTGACAAACTACGTACACCACTGTGTTTCTTTGCAGGGTTTTCTGGCTGCTAGGAAAACATAAATCTTTTGCACATTACAAAACTTAATACACTGACCCTCTCAGGAATGAACAAAAATGAATTCCTACTTACAATATCAATACATCTTTGAGTAGAATAGCAATGAGGATGATAAGAAAGTATTAAATAAGAGATACTATTTGATTCAAAACCAAATTCCAGAGCTATAATATAATTATTATTATTATAGGAAATGTGTAGCAGACAAAATTAAGACAAAGAATCGATTTGGATCTTGGGAGTAAGATGATTATGGTTTCCAATATCTTAAAACTTACAATTCCTTTTTATACTGTCCACTATACACTTGTTTAAGTGTTAGCTCTGAGAATTCTGCTTCCTATGTACAATGATTGCAATACGTGATATAAATTATTATTTTTTCATTCTCATAATCAACAGACAATACAAAGACTGAAAATGAGAGTTCCCCTCAATAACTCACCAAATTTGCCTCAAGTGATTCTCCTTCTCTCAGCTTTGCTGGGTCAATTTCACACCTTTTGTGGTCATCATAAATCTGGAAAAGAAGACAAAATTTACACAATTGATGCACTTAGCACACACAGCTGGCCATTCTCACAACCAATATGTACCGTAGATTGTAGGCCAATGAAGTTACAAGTTATTCAAGATCCATATGAATTGTGAGTTTTCAAAAGCACATTATTTAATAGACTCACTTCATCTATGAGGCATTTAATGGTGTCATGAAGATAATACATGCCAGCATGTTTCATGAACTCATCAACAGACTTGGTTGCTACAGAATTGCCTCGGAAAAGTGTATTGGAATCTCTGAAAAAAAAGAAAACAGCAAAATATCTTTGTGAGAAAAAAACTACACATATTTATCTAAATTATAGGCAGTAAGTATACCTGTACATGCTTCTGACCTCCAATTAATTCAGCACTGCATTTACTTTGGGTTGGCATTTATTGGTAATTCTTTCTTCCTTTTCTGCCTGCAGCATTATTCTGACTATCAGTAATTATTAACTATCATTATTTCTAGGGCAACCTTTCACTGACTTCAAACAGTACTTCTTGTGAATTCATCATTTTGTCATCTTTCAAATTTAGCTTTTAGTCTGGGAACAAGTCATGATACTCACTTTGTACTTAGGACTTCATGATCTACAACCAGCTTAATGAAATCTACAACCTAAAAGGAACAAAATAATGCAAAACAACTTAAATTAAAGAAATGAAATAGAGAGGACACAGAGGACAAAAGTGTTTTTCTTTTCAGGGAGTAGCCTAAAGGTTACTGCCTAGAGTACCTCTTGTTACTGCCTTATTCTTGAAAATTCAACAGCTAAAAGCCTAAGGTTTGCCTTATTGGTGTGAAAATTTATTTTACCTGTCGTGCTTGAAGTAAGGGAGAACCCTGCATTTGAGTACTCTGTCAATTTAACCCTCTCCTTAACTCTTTAACTCCCAAGAACTTTTTGTCAAATCTCCCCTTCTAGCTGCTACACATTTCCTTGTAAATTAGTTAGAGAATTTGGCATTACATCAGGATAACAACTACCTGGTAAGTTTGAGTTCTCTCATTACCTGTTTGCTGGATAATGTATGGATATGATAAGGAGAAATTTCATGTTAATCCCTTGTGGGAGTTAATTAAAGAGTTAATTAAGAGAAAAATAAAAACAGCAAACCTGATTATGGTGAGAGAACACTCTGACGAGAGACTTTGCCACAGTAGCTTTATCTTTAACTATATCACCAAGAATGTGGGCTGCTGTTGTCTGCACGTCCTATTGGATACAAGGTTACCTCATTATACATAATGAACTTTGTATTTCAACACACAAATCCAACATGCCCATCTTTTTACCTGCCCATCTTTTATAGCCAAAATTGTCTCCCTCAGAGGATCATAAAAACTTGAAGGAAATACATGATCTTGAGTGTGAGTAACTCTGAGCCTCAGCGAGCCTATATCTTGTTTCACTGGGAGGTCATTCTTCTCCTCACGAGGTCCAAGCCAGTACCTTGCAGGAAAAAGAGACAATATAATATTAATAGAAAACCTGTATTTCTCCTGTTCAAAAACATGATATCTTAATTTAAGAGAAATGTCTAATATTACATATAATTATCCATAATTTCCGGCCGTTTACCCGCGGGTAATCTGTTGATTTTGTCTTAAACACGCGGAACTGTGGGTAATAGGGAGGTGCAGGTTAAGTGACAATTTTATCTACTGGCAGTGGCATTGAAAAAATTCTCACCTACCTGCGTTTCCACCTCTCAGATGAACTTTATTGTATTAAAAGTGCCACAAAGCGGCACGAAAACATGATGCTGACTCTAGTTTATTTCACACACAATTAGTTATGCGATGAACAAATTTTTATCGGCACGCATGTAAAGAAAACCTTGATGATGACAAAAAATAATCCAAGGATAACTGGCACATCAGTAACAAATTTCCAGTTAACACTAGCTTGAGCTGATGAGAATTTTGTTAGGCCCAGTAGAACTGGGAAGATGAGAGACCCTGGGAATGAGGTTGGCGCTGAACGATTGCTCGCACAAAATGTGCCCACGAATTTGTATTCCATCAAGAATGAAACGTTGTGAATTCTAGAGCCTTTTTGTATAAATTTTCTTTGCTTTTAAGGTGTGGGTTATCCACCAGTGTGGGTAGTCTGTTAACTTTCTTTTCGCCGCATGCATTAATCGGCCGGTGCGGGTAAACGGCCGGAAATTACGGTAATGATGATGTCAGTGTAACAAATGCACTAGCAACATTTCTCAAAGGTTATATACCCAAACCATACATTTTATTCTTAACCAGTGGTTTCTGAAACAGAATTAAATTACACTAAATCTAACAACTGATGATAAATTACCACATATGAAAAACCTAGCAAAATGAGACCTTAAAACATACCCGACAGTTTGGATTTCTAGAGAGACACGAGACACAGCAATTTATGAACATATATACAACGACAAACTACATAATATTAATGAAAATTTCTGCACAAAAACTAAAATATATACTGACATGAGGGGACTGAACCCTACTTTGTGGATGGACTGCTGGTCCTTAAAATTTGTTGTAACAGTCAGTGAAGAGTACCTACCATCCTTCATGCATTGAAGACAAATCACATTTACTCAGAGGAACCCTGACCTAGAGTATATGGAAAATTAGTGAAACTTCACTCAGTACGAACTCTTGTTATGTACAAAATTAAGAATTTGTGAAGAAAAGGACTCATGGTATATACCAACACAACTAATTAACTCTTTAATATATCAAGTATAACCAACTCATCCAAGAAAGAAATTTAATACATGACTAGAACACAATGGGAGCTAGAGAAACATCCTTTGAACCAACCGTTGTCTTAAACTACTTACTTCTCCTAAGAAGATATCTTCCCCTATAAGACTGGCACTCCAGGCAGTGCACCTAAGGAAATTCAAAGATCAAAAGTATATTTTTTATCAAAGCTGACTTCACCAATTAATTCAGAACAAAAGATATATCCATGAAAAAGGCAATTTTATTCAGTGCACACCTCAAAACCAAGCTTTCAACATCATCATCAGGTATCTAATACAAAAAAAATTGAACCGCATTTAAAATGAAGTTTTTGAAACATGTAAATCTGGTTTCAAACCTTTGGCACCATGACTCGGATAAAGGGCAATGGAAAAATTATCCATGTATGATAACTATTGATCAAAATATCATTTATACATACTTCAAAGAGAAATGATTCTTCAAATTTTGGATTTAATGTTCTTTTCTTGACTTTGGTCTTTTTAGGCTCTGACCTGTAGAGAAACAGAGAAATCAAAATCAAAATAACTTACAAAAGATCTAGCCAAGGACAGAGATCTTAAGAGCTGTATTTTCTCATTGGTCTCGGCTAACAAATTTGGTAACTTTTAATTTACCTTAAGACAGGGCGTTGGCAGGTAATACTGACATAAGGATCAGAAAATGTGCCATTTCCATTACACCCATATAAATCAGTACATTCAACAACCCTACAAAGAAACAAAGAAACAAAGAAACAAAAAGAATGATAAGTGGTGCAAATATAACCTGGAATATCAGCCTCAGAGGTGCTGCTATTGCAAGGGAAGGTTACTGAGAGTTAGTGACTGAAAATATTCATTCTTCTAGAAATATTCTTTAATTCATCCATGACTTAAAATAACTACTACCAGTAACAATCTGAAAAAAAGCAAAATTTTATAAAAAATTAACTGGTTTAAATATCTTACATCCAAGAAAGATTACAAAAACTTTCAGTGCTTAATAACAATTTATAGTAAGTAACCAAATTCAGCCCAATTTTCAACATTATAGCTAGGACTACAAATACTGTTAAATAAATTCATTATGGTATTGAACAGAACTCGGTGTCCTCTATTTCAGGTAGTAATTGGTAAAATCCACTGTCACAGTGGTAGTTCCTATTGCAGCCAGAATTTTCTTTAAATTATTGGTCTACTGGTTTTAAAATTTTTTATACCTGTTATGCTTAAAATAAAGGAAGACCACTGAGAACTGATTTCATGTTGGGAAGAGACACATACTTAACACTTAGTTTGGGTGTGCTGGAGACTTCATCATCATCTGCATCTGATATAAATTCATAATGCTTGATTTCTATGTGTATCCTCCCTTGAACCTCAGTATCAGGTTCAACATGAACCAGAGGAAACCATGTATCTGACGGATAGTTATGAACACTTCCTTTCTTAATTGCAACCTGAAAAAGAATTACCAGCAACACTGTAAAGGGAAAAGCTCTTGGTTTCTGGATCATGAGATTTTCCTTGCAGGCCTTGCTTGTGAGCTGGGCTGGTCTATTAAAAGGGACTCAATCTTTTTTTCTGTTTAAAAGGAAAATTTTTTCTTAGTCACTGGGCTGATATTTTATACCCCAAAGCTGTCAAAACAGATACTTCAAAGTGAGTGTATCCCAAATTTTTGAAGTTCCATAACCACAACCATAACCATAACCATAACCAAGAGAACACTCATATGGGAAATATCCAACAGGGTTATACACCAAATGCAAATATGGCGTCCAATTTGAGTTGCCATTGTTCTGGACTCACTAGCCTCTCACACATGTGATAATCCTTTTGTGTTTCCATGCGAAGATGAGACTAGTGAGTCCAGAACAATGGCAACTCAAATTGGATGCCATATTTGCATTTGGTCTATGGATATCACAACCCACGATGAGATCCTCTACAGATTTCCAGTTTCCCTTAGTTGCAAAATCTGGGATAGTCAGTACACAGTTAAACTCGTGATTATCTGGGATTTTGAAGACTCGTGAAAACCATTCTTTAAGACAGTGAGACCTCACTGTGATCACAGTATCTGTGTTTCCATTGTTCATGATCATGCACTCACAATCTGATTAAAGATGAATGATTACAGTGAACAGTCGTATATGAGAACGATCCTTCGCAGTAAAGCACTATTTGAGCAATAGTGAAAATCAGACCTGAAAAAAATTTCAGGCCTGTACGAGATTCGAACCACTGACCTCTGCGATACTAGTGCAGCGCTCTACCAATTGAGCTAACAAGCCAACTGGGAGCAGGTCATCAAATTAATTCGATATAAACCCGTAGATGATAAATCAAACAACAACAAACATATGAAACATATGTGTGAACAGTGAACAGTGTAACCAGAGCTGGGTGATGTGATCACAGCCAGCCAGTTGAATGCAAGTTCATTTGTACATAATGTACCTTCCTGTGAAACTAGAATATAAATGGGGAGATATCAACAAAGTTGAAATGGTAAATTGGCCACCATAACAATTACAAAAGCTGATGTTTCGAGTGCTAGCCCTTTGTCAGAGCGAATGAGATCCTCTATTGATTTCCAGTTTCCCTTAGTTACAAAATCTGGGATAGTCAGTACACAGTTAAACTCCTGATTATCTGGGATTATCTTTCGCTCTGATGAGGGGCTAACGTTTGGAACATCAGCTTTTGTAATCGTTACGGTGGCCAATTTACCATTTCAACTTTGTTGATATATCCAAATTATTTCGTTACCCCCACCGACCCAGCTCCAAACAGTTTCTTTCGAAACTATCAGCCTTTATTCATTAGTATATAATTTTTTTCAGGTCTGATTTTCGCTATTGCTTAAATAGCACTATCTACTGTGAGGATTGTGCATCATATGTATCTAATACCGCAGTACAAAATATATGAACTTCATATATCTCATTGTATCTCATTTATCACTTTCACGAGTTTATTATGAATCAACTTAACGGCCTGCTCCCAGTTGGCTTGTTAGCTCTATTGGTAGAGCGCTGCACTAGTATCGCAGAGGTCAGTGGTTCGAATCCCGTACAGGCCTGATTTTTTTCAGGTCTGATTTTCGCTATTGCTTAAATAGCGCTATCTACTGCGAGGATCGTGCATCATATGTATCTAATACCGCAGTACAAAATATATGAACTTCATATATCTCATTGTATCTCATTTATCACTTTCACGGGTTTATTACGAATCAACTTAACGGCCTGCTCCCAGTTGGCTTGTTAGCTCAATTGGTAGAGCGCCGCACTAGTATCGCAGAGGTCAGTGGTTCGAATCCCGTACAGGCCTGATTTTTTTCAGGTCTGATTTTCGCTATTGCTTAAATAGCGCTTATCTACTGCGAGGATCGTGCATCATATGTACCTAATACCGCAGTACAAAATACATGAACTTCATATATCTCATTGTATCTCATTTATCACTTTCACCGGTTTATTACGAATCAACTTAATGGCCTGCTCCCAGTTGGCTTGTTAGCTCAATTGGTAGAGCATTGCACTAGTATCGCAGAGGTCAGTGGTTCGAATCCCGTACAGGCCTGATTTTTTTCAGGTCTGATTTTCGCTATTGCTTAAATAGCGCTTATCTACTGCGAGGATCGTGCATCATATGTACCTAATACCGCAGTACAAAATATATGAACTTCATATATCTCATTGTATCTCATTCATCACTTTCACGGGTTTATTACGAATCAACTTAATGGCCTGCTCCCAGTTGGCTTGTTAGCTCAATTGGTAGAGCGTTGCACTAGTATCGCAGAGGTCAGTGGTTCGAATCCCGTACAGGCCTGATTTTTTTCAGGTCTGATTTTCGCTATTGCTTAAATAGCGCTACCTACTGCGAGGATCGTGCCTCATATGTATCTAATACCGCAGTACAAAATATATGAACTTCATATATCTCATTGTATCTCATTTATCACTTTCACGGGTTTATTACGAATCAACTTAACAGCCTGCTCCCAGTTGGCTGGTTAGCTCAATTGGTAGAGCGCTGCACTAGTATCGCAGAGGTCAGTGGTTCGAATCCCGTACAGGCCTGATTTTTTTCAGGTCTGATTTTTGCTATTGCTTAAATAGCGCTATCTACTGCGAGGATCGTGCATCATATGTATCTAATACCACAGTACAAAATATATGAACTTCATATATCTCATTGCATCTCAGTATTTAAATGGTTGCACATCCTATTTAACTATGCCCTTGAATCACACTTACCTTTCCTAAAACTGTATCCTTTCCTATAAGATCAGTGTCAAAAAGATAAAAACATAATGTCCTAAAGTCTCTTGGAACTTCAAAATGTACATCTTCACCAAAAAAAGGGCTGCAGAAAAGCAAAAAAAATAAGAAAATGTTACACATTATATAAAAGGAAGAGAATATTGATCTGTGTGTTCGCTAATTTCTTGAGAGCCACTCAGAATCACTGACAATCCTTGCTGTTTACTGTAGTTTGTTCACAAATACAAATATTTTTTCGGTAAATTACACTCAGCCAATGAAACAGAACAATAAATTAACCAACCAGTCAGATTTCAGTGATGCAATTCATTCATAAATTGCACTCATTTATTTTCTTAGAAATCTCTTTTTTTGCTCATGGATCAATGGAGTAATAGTGCTGACATAAGGACAGTATTTCTTGATTTAAAAGTTTCATTTTTAGATGAAGGTAATAAAGTAGCAATGATATGTCTTGCCACACACTTTTGGACAGAAATCACACTTGTGATTCTAATTAGAATCTGTTTTGTGCTCACTTATTTATTTTGAATTGATACACCTTGTCATAGATTGTACCCCACTTGTTCCAATTTGTTTGAAACTAGCCAACATCTACAGCCCAGGAGTTTGGTGAACTACATAGTACTTGAAATCTCATGTTGAAAACTTTCATTAAAAAAAAAAGATTTTCAAGTAGCCAAGTTTGATCAAATGGGATCTCTATGAAATCCTCTTAGCCCAATTGTTACAATGAGGTATGATTTATCCAATCTTTCCAGAACTGAATCAATTATTCATGCTTTTGGCAGCATGACATTGTTCAGGATTTCAAAAGTGGGTTATCACCTCAAAAAAAATGTTCCTTTCAATAACTACCTCTGATTAATAAATTAAATAACACGGTGAGATATTTCACAAATTAAATTTTGCATACACCAAACAAAACTCGATTTCATTTAATACAAGCAAATGTCTAAATAATTTGACAAATGAAACCTAATAAAAAAAAATACTACAACCAATTAGCGGGAAATAGCAAAATTGACATGTTCCCAAAACCTTAAAAATTAATGAACACTTGTAACAAAAATAAAACAATACACTCGAGTTTGAAGAGTGACATATATTTTACAAAAAAAAGAGTATGGCAACTCTTAGCTAAAATACTGCAATAAAACATTAACCAGCGTGTTTTTTTCACGAGGAAAGAAAGAGCTTTTGAACATTTTCATGCTCATTGCGTAATTTCTTCATTGAGCATAAAACCGGCCGGCGCTGATTTTATAATGAAGAGGAAAGCGACGATCCAATAAGGATATTTATCAAACAAACTTCAACATTATTATCTTCTTTTTGAGTTGGTTTAAAGTAGTTCTTACTAAAATGCTACTCTCTTAGACTAGTTGCTAAATGCGAGCGTAAATCAAATAAGTAGATACCACTAAATGACGTACGCACTATGTTCCCTATTTTCCATGACCAGGAAAAAATCCTCTCATGTTTTTTTTTCCCGCAATACAAGATAAAGGTCGACTTTTTTTTTTCTAAGATCCAAATGATTATTTAGACAGCGATGCGAATGAAATTTCCATGTGGAAACGAGACTTGCTAAAACCAACCGTGTTGGAGTAAATCGTGCGTAAACTCCGACAAAAAAACTTTCCTCGTACGGAATTGAAACAGATCAATGCTAAATATTTCAATGTAAACGCGCACGAGCCCCAGCCTTTGAATATGAAATCTTAATTAAAAGTTCTGTGAGATATTTAAAATACAACGGTGCGAATTAAATGCTATATTCATACACGAACTCACCATAAACTTTTTTCTACCGTTGAGGTCCTGAACACTTCTTCTTGATCAAGTGTAACAACACAATAACAGTTTCGCGAATATCTTGGCTCTTTTCTCGCTGGAAGATTTTTTGCCTCACCTGAAAAATCACACAGATAATGGAGAGCAATTCTCGAGAGAATTTTCGCTTTATTTTGAACCTACCTATTCTTATTTTGAGAGTTTCTTCAATGCGTACATCACACAAGTTTACACCAGCCGCCATGTCGAAGCCATTATTGTCACATGATCTCAAGATGTAAATTTTGATTGGATAGTGGCTTCCGGTAACAACTTGATTTAATTTCCGGTTTGGTATTTCTTTCCCGCGCTTTCTCCTGCGATTAATTATTTATTAAATTTTATCTATTTCACATGATGAAAAAGTTTTCTTTTTTCATTTAAAAGTTCGAAAATGTTATCCAACATAGTAAACGACTCAGTGATAATTTATGCAGTGAATCTTTGCGGTCAGCAAGAAGATTCGACAATGAAAACAAAATAGAGATGAAACTGATAAGAAAGTAGATGATAGTGTCACTGCACAATCATTACCGATATGGAAATTAAACCTGAGTCTGAAATGACTCAATGTTTTCACATAGAACACAGGATAACGTTATGATCGTAGCCGTGCAAAAATTTTTATAGACATAAAATTTAATATTTCGGGAGGAATTGCTATGAAATGCAGGTTTAAATATCGCGAAGATATTGAAAATTATATTCGGGTTAGCGTCAGCGTAGCCAGTTTAATAATGCAATATCTACCAATATTACTAATTGATCATTACTCATTTGGACATTTTACGTATACGATATGCACATAGATGACTGACATTAAAAAAGCTATTTTACAAGCCTGGGTGATAATGTGCTACAAACAGTTGTTTTATTGCCGTGTTGCGCAATTCCCACAGATCAGCTGTTCTGAGAGCTTAAAATACAACACTTATTGTTACAACTTCCTTTACCCCCTCAAAGTTTTTGTTTCATTAACCTCCATATGGTTTAAAATGCTTCCAAATTATCGTTTAAAAGGACAAATAATAAAAAAAAACACAACAAACAAAGCTAAGTCAATTGTCAACTTGTCCATTTATCTTGAAAGCTAGGTGGCAAACAAAGCTGTTTTCATTCTTGTCAATCTAGGGTCGCCGTATTAATATCGTTCATTGATGCGGCCTCATTTACCTCTTTATCTGATATGTCCAATATGTATAGATCGATCATATGGGCTGTAGTTACAGCCACCATGGCAACACGGCCATATAACATCCCCTTTTAAATAAACCATTTGCAGACAAATAAAATAAATAAATTAATAAAATAAATGATTAGTAGACTGGTTAAAGCATTTTTCTCGCTTTTCTCTCTTTGCTTTTCTCTCTTTGCTTTTACATTTGCACTGTCATCTCTGCAATGTAAATAGATTTCGTTGTGTTTTTTCCATATTTTACGAGTCGGACGGTCAAAGAACGTAGGATTAAGTATTATTTACCTTATAATGCTCGGTTACTTTTTTATAATAGCTTAGTGCTGCCTATTTTTGATTATGCTGATTTAGTCTGGGATGACAAGGACAATGTCACACTAATGAAGGAATTTCAAATTCCGCAAAACAAAGTTGATATTACGTATATGAGAACGATCCTTCGCAGTAAAGATATTAGATAGATCACTTCACTCCTCATCTACTGATGCATTAACAGTCTTGACATGGCTAAATCTTGAAGAAAGTAGGAAATGTCATCGATGTATATATGCATACAAGTGTATTAATGGCGAAATTATATATTCTTTGGACATTGTAAGAAAGAATGATATGCACTCCTACAATACGCGCAATAACGATACTATAAAGCTCCCCAAAATCAAATACAATCGGGGAAAACATCGTTCGCGGTATCACTGTTTCAAAGACTTTAATGAGTTAGAGAGAACTGTAAGAAACTCAGTAAGTTTGCCAATTTTTAAGAAGTGTCTTTTTTCTGCTTTTTATAATTAAGTATTTTTTAAATTAATTTTTGCAGCGTATATGCTGTAATCATTTTTATATTTCGATTTTAGCTCAAATTTCTATATTTTAATTATATTTTTATATAATACACATCTAGTATTTAGGACCTCTATGTAAACCACTATTGTGATGGAGCTTCCTAATAAAAGATTGTTATTATTATTATTAGAACTTACAGTCACATTGCCAAGTGGCTGGAAAGGTTGATGTAACCATGGCAACACCAAACGCTTTTGCAAAATTTGTGACATGCAACTTTATTCAGTTCAACTTTATTCAACTTTATTAATCATGGCAAATATTACAGAAAGCCATATCCACTGCCCGCAGCTAGCAGATTAGCTAGTCGAGGCGAGCAGTGGTTACACGTATGTTATATACACACGAATACAAATGGCTCACAAGAAAGACTAGAGAAAAGAGTAAAAATTGTCAAATAAATAAACAAATAAATAAAAATAAATTCAATTTAATGAAGTTTGCATTGCAAATATAAGAAGCCGAGTTTTCAGGAAGTTTTTGTTAAGTCGGGTAAATCAATATAATCATTTTCTTTGGAAAGTACTCGAAGTAAAGTGTCATGGACATTGATTTTAAAGTTATTTTTGGACATTTGACGCATTTCACAACGTGATATTCGATGACAATACTGGCCCTTATCGACCTTATCGAAAAGGCTATCTCTAAGATGACTCTATTATCACCAGAAATTCCAACTGACATCGAGAGGTTCAGATTGATCGTATTTTCTTGGTATTTCCATTAGTTTGTTATTTTGGAAGTTAGAAGAGCCGTGTAGCTTGGTAGAGTGTTTATTCATCTATGAAACCGCAGCCATAAATCTCAATTCGTAAAGCAAACCGTCCGTATTTAGTAATAGGATGAACGCGGATGAACGAAGCCTTTATGAGAGGAGCTATAGCATGTTTCACGATGGTATTACGGTCTGAATTAGCCAGAAAAACCTGCAAGAGAGGACGAACTTGCTGAGTATTTTAGATGGAGCAGTAGTGGTGAACCTACAGTAAAAATTCATAACGATGCGAGCTTTAATAAATCCTAGCGCGCATCGATCAATTTTCAAATTATTGTCGAAAGCAGTCTAGTCCCCTTCGCAGCAATGTTTTTGGGAAACGATGCTTTACAAGGGGGGAGGGGGAAGGGATTCCGGGGTGCTCATGATGTGTGTGCTGACACATAAGGTTTGCATAAGTTTGGGCCAATTCCGTAGGTACGTCATGTATGGGGAATTATTATGTCCCCAATACATATAATGTCCTATACTTTACATACATATAATATCCTAACCTTACATACGACAGACATATACACCTATGCAGAGCTATATGCAGTTATATATTGCTATACACAGCTATACAGGGCTATACAGGGCTATACACAGTTATACACAGCTATACAGGGCTATGCACAGCTATACACAGCTATACACAGCTATACACAGCTATACACAGCTATACACAGCTATACAGGGCTATACACGGCTATACAGCGCTATACACAGCTATACACAGCCGGCTATACACGGCTATACAGGGCTATACACAGCTATACAGGGCTATACGCACCTATACAGGGCTATACACAGCTATACAGGGCTATACACAGCTATACAGGGCTATACACAGCTCTACACAGCTATATCTGGCTATACACGGCCATATAGGACTATACACAGCTGTAAACAGCTACACACAGCTATGCACAGCTATGCACAGTCCGAAAAAAACCATTTCATTTTTAGCCTGTGGTGCACAGCGTAAACCTTTTGTTATAATAGCAAGATACAAAAGAACCAAATAAAAATTCTCAGTCCAGCTTTGATATGTAAGGAGGTATGTAACATGATCAGAATTCACTATTGCTAACTTAACCTGGGGTTATTGAACAATTATTGAGTACCTTTTGTGGTATCACAGTGGCTGGGCCCAGAATGATCATATGCAATGTAAATGGATGTGATTGTTGGGAATTAGTGTAGAAGGAATGACACTTTAGGCGTTGAAGGGAGAGCGGTAATAATCACAACTGGAATTTTCAAGAGTTTAACTGCTGCTTTCACGCACAAATCACCAAATTCACTCGCAAAAAATCCGTTTTGGCTAAATTTGTAAACTTCCTCTAACCCATTAACGCCTGGGTTTAGTGTTAGGGTTAGGGCTTAGGGGTTAGGGTTAGGGTTTAGGGGTTAGGGTTTTAGGGTTAGGGTTTAGGGTTAGGAAGGACGTGGGAGATAATATGGCGAGAGGGTGGATATTAGAGAAAACAAAGAACTACATTTCACTACCATGTGCGCAATTGTGACGTCTAGGATATGAACAAACTACAAAGATGAACACCTAATTTCTGCGAGCGTTGAATTGAAATGGCGTTTCCTTAGAAAACTATTGAATTCTTATTCCGGAATAGACCGTGTAAATCCATGACTTAAATCCTTAAGCGATCGTAGAAAACCTGCTGCACAAAAAAGCTAAACAAAGAAAGGTTATCCACTTCTTAGTTTTCAATTCAAACGGTAGCAATCTCTTCAAATGCAGACTTCTCTTCTCTCTTCTTCAGACTCTCTTCTTGTATCGGTCTTGCCTCTATATTTATATTTCTCTTCTTAAGTCTTCCTGTAGCAGGTAACCTGTTCTCTCGAGTCATAATATCTTTTTCTTACACACAAATTGCCTTTTTCACGTGTTTATGTCTTTAATAACACACTTTTACAAAAAGTAAAAGAGAGAATGACGTCAATGGGAGATTGCAGAACTATCATTAATTTATAAGTAATTCGGAAAACTATTGTGGTCAATTAAATATGCAACAAGTTAAACGTATTCTAAAGCAATCCAACATGAACGAGTTCGCATACGAATAGTTCTACCTTTTCCAACATAAACATGAAAAGTGCAGCGTAAACCTTTTGTTATAATAGCAAATAACAAAACACCAAAAATTTCCTACAAAATTTATGTAATCACTCAATATTGACACAAAGCTGTAATATCTTCGTAATTTCTGTGTGAATTGACACAGTGTAGATCAATTCATGCCTCCATGGTGTGCTATTTTAGCCGCTATCTGGGCTGTGGACTTGACAGCTATGTTTA
>NC_142525.1:32103216-32123216 GCF_964205215.1 Stylophora pistillata
ACCAGTAGTTGTGATAACCATTGAAGCCTATTTATTTATTTTTATATTTTATGGCGCATAATGTACATATACATACATACATACATAAACTTTATTTACCTCGAATTTAAGAGTAGCTGTAAGCTAATATCTTCGAGTGATTAAAATAAAGTAAAAGGAATAAGCTAAACTAGAATGAGTGAATAATAAACATTAGTGTTGATAGATATTTACATATTAACATTATCAAATATTATTCACCGAATGCAAATATGCCGTCCAATTTGAGTTGCCATTGTTCTGGACTGACTAGCCTCTCACACATGTAATAATCCTTTTGTATTTCCACGTGAAGACGAGGCTAGTCAGTCCAGAACAATGGTAATTCAAATTGGACGCCATAGTTGCATTCTGTGTATTATACTACTAAATTCAGTATAGTTACACAAAGGAGTCATACTGAAGTAATTGGGGCCGAAAGTCTGGGAAACTGGAAGTTCTAAAGGTGTCTGGGAGAGAGTTCCATAAGTTAGCAGCTAAGTAAGAGAAAGAGTGAAGGCCATATGTTGTAGTTTTAGGTTTTGGAAGGGACAAGATGTAATTGCCACGTAAGTTATAGGACGTAGATCTAAACGTAAACATATCATTGAAATATCCTGGATAGTTAGTAAAAAATAAACTCTTGTACAATATGATTAGAAAATTCTGTAGGCGTCTGGCTTGAAGAGATTTTAAGTTGACCTTATCCAGTAACGTATTTTACAAGGATTCATAATCTTGTAAAAGAAACCTTAAAATCCGCTTGTTTTTAAGGCCTCCACTTTACCAGAATTGCGGATGTAAAAGTGTAAATTTCTGGGTCCACCAGTAATTTTAATAGCTATTAGAGTCTATTTCTTTATTTCTATTCAAAACAGTACGGAGAATCTGCATGTAAATCTAGAGAGCGGAAGGGTTAACTGAGGCTCGATTTCTCTCGACCTTCGCATTCGGATGAGCGCGGGCTCACCACTCTGAACAGTGAATGGCAATTAAGACTTTTTTCGAAAATATCACTCCTCCCTTCATACATTGTAAAATATTACCTTTACACGTTTCTCCTGTGTAGTGATATCGGCATCGGCACCTAAATCCGGGAGCTCCCGCTAAATTCACACACTTTCCCCTATTTCTACAAGGCCAATTACCCGAGCATGATCCCGCGGGACGCAACGGGTGATCAAAGTGCACAGCATCGGGTGACAAGATCAGCTTTTCAGGACAAAGATAACGACTCACATTGTTCAACTCGCACATCTTGCTGGGAAATTTATAATTGAAGCTATAACAGCTCGCATCCCGGTCACATGTTAAAATACACGTTGTAAGGGATTTCCCTGATGTTATCTTGAAAGTGTGACCAATCAGAAGATAGTTTCTTATGGACAAGACCGTTTTGCAATCATCCAGTCCAGCAGTGGTCGAAAAGAATAAAAATACGAACGCATGATATAAAGACATTGTAGGTCCTGATCGAAGAATAGAAAAATAATCCTTGTCGTAAATGAACCAGTCGAGGCGTCTAATATGGGGACAGACCTGAAATTAGTGATATTTACTTTAGATTTTTTTCTGTTATCAATAACCCTCGCCAAAAATAAAAAAAAACATCTCCCTCTATTTCTAGATAACAAACTCCCGATTAGAGATCTATGAAGTGTAGGACTGATTAGATTTACCTTTTTCCTGTAGGTGTCAAGAAAGGAAATTGATCACAGACAGGTTTAGCTTATATAAACCGAATGAAAGAATTAAATTAACCTGACCTGTTTAGTTAGAAGCGTCCTCCGTCAGATCTTTAAGCCATGAGCAAAAATTCATTCTGAAATTCCCTCAGGCTTACTTTCTTAAACGTAAAGCAGGTAAAGTGATCAGTAAGACTTCAGAAAACGCTAATAAACGCGAGCTACTGAAAATGAAGATTTATGTAATCATACGATCTTCCAAATGCACACCGAAAACTAAACAAAAAATGAAATAGGCCATTTATTTAGCTGCCCAGGTGTAGCTGTTAACAATGTGACTGAAAATTGATCAGGGACAAATAAATAGTGAAACTCAATTGTTTCTCCTAATTAAGTTATTCTGTGTCGTGTTTATTTTACAAACAATGAAGAAACCATTGCTGAATTGCAGCTGTATTCGTGTATTGTGTTATGTTTCATTTGCTGCTTTCAACCTTCGTAACTCAGGAAGAAAACATCTTTTAATTATAAACATAAGAGAGGAAATGGGTTTTTTTATGTTTCTGCAAACCATTAAAAGAAAGACGTAGACGTATGAAGTGTTGTTGGTTTTGTAGCGTCGATCAATTCAGAAGTTTACATCGTCCCCTGGCTACCCCTAGGCATTTGAACGTTTGAAGATTGGTTCCTTCAAATTCCCTCGGGGGGGGGGGGGGGGGATTGCTTTCAAATGTTCCACTTTAAATCTTTTTATACAACGATTCAGTTGTGTAATCAACGAGTGTTGTAGAATTTAGCACAGTCACGTATTAGTTTTTGTTACCGCTGTTAAGTTTTTCGCTTATAGGCAACATTCTGCAATGTGAAAATGTTCTTCGAGGCCATTTACTCCCGAAAGCGGACTCTGTCATCAAAACACGTATATTCCGCTGGTTCAAATATTCATCCCATCTAGCCAAGTTTCAAATTTTCCACCCCCAGGGCTCGAACGCAAGGGGGGATGTTTAAGCGTAGAAACTAGGAGAAACAAATGAAGGAAAACTGGTAACAAGAGAAAGTCGCCCCACTCAGGAGTACAATGCTTTGGGAGGAACGTCAAGTGAATCAAAATGATTGAGGGGACACTTCATTGTTAGGATGAACAAGTTCTGATAACCTTTGGAAATTTCTTCAGCAAAATATACCAGGGAAACGAAATTCGAACAGCATGATCTTCAGTAAAAAGTTCTTTCGGTAATCCTATCATGGCGAAACAAAATGCGGTCTAGATCCTGTTTTACCCAGCAACACAACTAACTAATAACCACTTTTCAGCGCACAAACATCCAGCAATGTAGACATCAAATACATTCTTATCATTATTCCAGGGGCTCAGAACCTATATGTCCACAACCTACATCTACGGTTACGGTATACGGTTATTTAAATTCGACTCAAATTTTTCCGTTTCTATGGCATCGTTCATTTCTTTGTATCAGTGAAACCAGCAGTAAAGCTGTTGTGGAATCGTCGCCAATGTCAGAATGCGGTGGTGTTCTGACATGATCAACAGGCCCATGTTTTCAAGGTAGACTCGCAGTCTACATTGCTAAATGATAATTTCAATTAACTCTTCAACGGGGTAGTTTGTATACTTAGGCAATCTCTGACACGAATGATCGAGCTTTTGTACTCGATCTTTCTGTGTTTGGTATCAGGCTTGCAATCTTCCCCATTTTTCTAACTATACTTGTGTAAAACTCCTCGAGAATCTCTTTCAACTTCCTAGCCGGACTTCCTGATAGTCCGACGCTTTGGAGCCTGTTTGCTTGTACCTTGTTGGGTATTTTTGTTGCAACATTCTCCTTCAAACTCTGCATTAAAACCTTGTTATTTTCTCATCACCTATTCGTCATTTCGTTTTGTTATGCTTTCGCGACTTTCCTTTCAGTCAATTCAGTGTTTACTTTCTTGACTCAGTTTCAACCTTTTGCATTCAAATTCAACTTTCAGCTAGCATTGTCTGGGATTAAATGACGTGTTTCATGCTTATTATTATCATAATAGTTCAAGTTTCCTTCTCTAATACCATCAACACAGATGCAAATTGCCTGTCATTTCCCAAAATAGACAGAAAACTGAATGTTCATAAAAACGATATTTTAGACAATAGCAACGATTCGCGAGACTCTCAAGTAATAACATCGGCGACTTTTCGTGCCCCGTATCCAATTAACTTTGCATGCGACGAGCTCCTTTTGCGAGCGACAACTTGTGTTTTTTCTCGAGTTTGATCGATTTTGAAAGGGCCACTTTCTCAACACTTGACGAAGAACCAGTTTTGCGCAGGTTCTTTAGGCTCCAGTGTAAAAAAAAAAAAAAAAAAAGAGAAAGAAGATTCCTTAATCAGCCCTTGCTGTCAAACAAGTCATTTGCGTATCCTAATGTTATGAAACGATAGATACCACTTGGGTGACTAGATTTAGAGGGAAAGTTGACTTGAAGAATTTAAAAAATTATCCTTGATGGTTAATTTTTTTTTTGTTACAGGTGCCCAGGTGACAAGCTGTTCTCCGCAATGATTGCCTGCTCTGTCACAGCTACTCTGTTATACATAACGAGACCTTCATTATAACCTCGTGGAAGTATTTCTGCTTAAATGGCACTAAAATGCCAAACCGAACAGTCGGATTTAGAACTGAAAACCACAGAGAAGTGGTCCTCTCCTTTACTGAGAGCTCTACTGAAAATACTAAAAGATGGAATGTAATAATTTTGACTCACATGAGTTCAGGGTCAACTCAGTCTTACCGGCAACTCTTACCGAAAATTGAATTCCCGAAGGATTGAGACTACTTAAGCGTAATTCGCAGTTTCTGTGCTCTCAAGTCACGAACAAATTAAAGGATCCCTTCCAACCACAATACCCTGCGCGCCTCTATTATTGTTTTGATGCCTAGTCAAATGGAAAGAACAATAAATTTGGAACGCGATTGAGGAAATTCAAGACCTCAGTGAGGCAAATGTACTCGGATGAACGAGGATTTCTTTCCACTTCACGACTTGTCCAATACCGGATGGCAGAGAAAATGGCGGATTTCACATATCGCGCGCGCAATGTATTGTGGTTGAAAGGGATCCTTTAAACTATGAATGAATGAATGAATGAATGAATGAACTTTAATAATTACTCCTAGCCCTGTAGAGGCTTTTCAGCAACTATTTACAATGGTAGACAATTTACAATTATGTCAGAAATAACTGGGTGAGTTGGTTTCAAGGTCGTTATAAACTTGTACGGTACGAAGACGTCGTAAGAAATCCTGTGGATACTGCGAACGAGACGTACAACTTTGCTTCATGTTACAATTTCGCTTCATCGACCCAGCGAGAAATTGAGAAATTACTTGAAGATAAAGATTCGGAAAATACTTAAAGAATGTATAATAAAGCAATTACTGGATGAGGTTTTTGTGATATCCGAAATAATCAAGGTCGAGGTAAGTGTTATCAGCCGAAGCCGAAGGCTTTTACCCAAGTGGTGGGCCCCAAGTATCCTCTATTAGAGGGTTAACTTGATCAAATAAATGTCCTTCGACTCTTAGTTTTTTACCCTCTTGATACTGTTCAAAAAAAATAAATGTTCAGATGAAAGGTTCGGCTAAATTGAAGATAGTTTAGAACGCAGTTTTGTTAAACAACGGCTAGATTGTATTTCAATAACCGGCCCTAAATGTTTTCCGGTTTTTTTAATCGACTTCATTTATACGTATCCAATAACTTCGCTCACTCCTATCAGAGATCATTAAGTAATTTCCCCGCACAATGCCCGCACATTGTCAATGATACCCTCAGGTGACGAGAAAAAGGAAAACATCTATAAGTGGTGATAAAGTAATCGTAATATGTTGCGAATCAAACATAGAGGACAATCCAGTAGTAAAGAGCTCATAATTTTTTTCTTTCTGTCATCAAATACCTCTCCTTCGATCATTAATAAGGCATTAAGAGTAAAAGTAAGGACGCTAAACGTGCCTTGCTGACCATGAAGTCCATGAACGATGCATCGATGCGAAATCAACCGGCCATCTCGTCAAGGTAAATACTTGCTAACTGTATTGATAGTCATTATCTAAAGTATTTACTTTGTTTCGCCGCTTAACAGGAAAAATCAAATATGGAGAACGATAGTATCCCGTCACAGTCTGTAGGTTTTGAAAAATTCAGCGAATATTTTTCAAGGCCGTAGTTTGCCCTTTTATTCTATATTTTCCAAATGCAGCTATAGCAGTGCCTTTTTAGCTTATTATTGTGTATTTCACGTCGACTCCCATCGCAGCCTATATCAATAAAATGGTAAGTAGGCTTGTACGTTGCATTAAACGAAAAGTCTTTATAAATCATTATGATGCAAACTCTTCAGTGCTCATTTGCTGAAGCATTCAACTGAAAAGTTCTTTCAATTTTTTTAGCGCAAACCAATCATTTCACTTGAGCTGTATTATAACATCATGCTCAGCACGACCACAAAGGTGATGAATGTTCTGAAATGACGTTAATTCCGTGCTTTGGAATGTTTTATGAAAAGAATCCATAACCAGCTTAATAAGCTCCAGGCGATGGCTTTGAAATGCGTGCAAATTAAAACGAAATTTTGAGGTAGGTTGCGCATCAAATAAAAGGCCGGAGATGAGGTCGATGCCTTTCTTGACTAAAAATTTTTATTTCTGTATGGACGTCAGCGGAAAACAATTCGAAGAACTCTATAAAACTTATCATTCTGAGCTTTATTACCTTTCAATGGAAACCAAAAGTTAGTAGGTCTGTCTTTATATTTCAAAGCCTTAGGGTTTTAAAATTGTAAACGAATAGGAAATTTTATAATGAAAAGCGAGGTTTTTTAGTTTTTTTTTTAATCAATTCACTGGAATTCGTTCGAAAACGAACCGATGAACAAATTTGAAGTATGGATGACGTTTTTCTTTTGATATTTTCTCTAAAAAGTAGAGTACTGCTTGTATTTCCTCTCTTGACTAAATAGCGAGACATTCTTTACATCACATATTTTAAATCCATATTCCATTGGAATATCCCTTGTAGTGATGTAGTCATTTTCTAAATTACAGTGCATTCAAATTGTACATGATATTATGATATAAAATTTCGGACAAGCGTTCAATTCTGGTAAAAGTATATTTGCTCTTTGCACGGTAGAGAGATCGCACTTCGCTAAAACAAACCTAAAATTCATTAGTAATTTAATACATATCTTTCGTAATAATTAATTTCTGCACAAATCTACATCTCTTGCTCGTATTTTCGTAAATTAATAAACAACGTAGATAACAACGTCTTTTGTAGAGAATGGTCGTGGACAAATTATGAAATAGCACGTTGGCAGCATTTATCATGATAAAATATTCACTTTAACGAAGCAACCGATGATTCAAACTGGCACTGCAGAGGTATTTTGCGGAGAGAAAACACACACAAATCGAAATATATCCACGTTCAGTGTTATTTCATGATGGTTTAGATCAGCATTGGTATCCTGAGTTATTTCTCACATCGAAGTAAAAGCAGTAGCTAAAAACGGTTGCGCGAGTTGATTGGGGGCGAAACTTCTTACGCGCTTTTGATCATATCTGCATGGAAAAGGCACGTTATAAATTTTTAATTATTATTACGCCCGTCGAAGACTCGTTTTAAACCGTTATCTTTTCTTTAAGGTGTACTTTTTGCTTTTGTTTTTTTCTTCCGTAGCGAGCCATTATCTCGTGGTCTCTGTAAATTCTACGGTAGCTTAGCACTGAGTTGCATAAAGAGTGACACGTGAAGTAGTACTTGAATTACCATAATAACCAGGTTTTCACTCGAAGAGTTTGACGTAATTCCACGCCAAACCGTTATTTTAAGTACAAGCCCTTTTTCTCGTGGGTTGTTACATGTCATCCCATACGACTTAGTATCTTTACGGTATTTTTTAGCGTATTTTCGTATTTTCGTAAATTAATAAACAACGTAGATAATAACGTCTTTTGTTCAGAATGGTCACGCGAACAAATTATGAAATAGCGGGTCGGCAGCATTTTATAACGATAAAACATTTACTCTAACTAAGCAACCAATAATTCAAACTGACACTGCAGCGGTATTTTGGGGAGAGAAAACACACATAAATCGAAATATGCCCAGTGTTATTTCGTGATGGTTTAGATCAATATTGGTATCAGTTATTTTTCTCACACCAATGTAAAAGCAGTCAGCTGAAAACGGATTGTGCGACTTGATTGGGGGCGAAACCTATTGCGCCCGTCGAAGACTCGTTTTAAACCGGTATCTTTTCTTGAAAGTGCACTTTTTTGCTTTTACTTTTGTTTTATTGTTCTCGTATTGAGCTGTTATTTCGTGGCCTCTGTAAATTCTACGGTAGCTTAGCACTGAAATGCATAAAAAGTGACTCGTAAAGTAGATACTTTAATTGCCATAATAACCAGGTTTTCACTCGAAAACGTATTTCCTCGTCAAACCGTCATTTTAAGTACACGCCCTTTTTCTCGTGGGTTGTTACATGTCATCCCACACGACTAAGATATGAGCCTCGTCATATACCTTTAAACTCATTGGGTTTGAAAAAGAGGCAATAATACTGAAGTTCAAGAAGGAACACGGATGGCTCAAGATGAGGAAGATTAAAACAAATTTAAAAGAGACCGAGTTGAAAAATTTAGCCAGATTTTTAAGACTCGTGAGCAATCATTTTGCTTATTTAAACGTATAAGTTACACACGGTCTCTGGCGTGTCAATAAAACGCGCCATTGTTCGCCGGGTTTAAAGACAGTTGCCGATGGACATGTCTGATGAATGACTGGGAGATAACAACTTTCCAAGTACGTCAAGAAAATACTCAGTCTAACAAATGCAAAAGGTTCTTATTAAAAAAAAAAAAAAAAATCAAAAACAAAACACGCCTAATGTAAGGTAAATAAACGAGGAATTTTTGTACGTGATACAGGAGGCGGTCCACTGCAGATAACGGGGAAATTGCGTCATTGTAGAGGGATTTTTCAACCTAGCTGCGTGTCGTTCTTGAAGCGGAGTGAAAATTTTGGATCAGTGCAGAGCTGGTTATTGGCAATCCTTTGCCTACTCATATATAAATCGTGATTTCATCGAAGAAAGTAGTGCTCTCTTTCCGCGACTTTTCATTTCGTTAGAGTTGCGTCAAGAGCGAATATGGACAAATTACTGTAACAATACAAGCGCCCAAGAACTAATAAACAACAAAAGTTACCTTAGCGTAAACAACGCCCATCTTATTATAAAGTAAGCCACTGACACGTTCACAAGCTTACAACTAGTATAAGTTCAGTTTGAACCGAGGTTTAGCCCTAAGCTGTGCTTTGCTGTGTCACGGTGAGGTGAAAGAAGAGATAAGAGTTTTCAGCTTTTCGTCCGAGTGTTTGGCGAAGAGGTTAGTTAACGCATTTAGAACACTTTTTAAGAGAGAAAAAAACATCGTTATATCCTAGAAGGACAGAAACGGCCAAACTACCGATATTTCGTACGCCTTTAAATTGAAACAACCAGTTGTGGATTAGACAAAACCTCATTATTTTGTTTATGTATTGGAAAGAATTGCAGAAAGGACCCCAAAATGTAGATGTTTCATCTTAAAAAGGCTCCTCCACTTTTCTGTCAAGTTGAAATCGTGTTGTACTTTGTTGTATATATTCTTTGCATTCTTGCCCTATCGAAAACTCTCTTATTCAGTTTATAATGCATCATAAATGAGAATCTTTTAACAAATATAGCACGGGTTGAAATCTGAGGGTTTAGCCAAACTTGCCCACCATTCTCCTTCTTTTCAAGGACATAGTTTGCTTTAAGTTTCTATATTCTCCAAATGCAGCTGTTGCAGCAGCTTTTTAGATTATTATTGTGAATTTTGCGTTGACTCTTATCGTAAACTGATAATTTGGAGCTCAGTTGTATCAATCAAGTTGTAGATAGTCTAGTGCGTGACAAATAACGAAAAATCACTTAAAACATTACGAATCAACTCCTTCAATCCTCATTTGTTGAAACATTCAACTAAAAACTTCTCTCATTTTTCGGTGCCAAACCAATACGCCTTTTGCTGTTCATTTACGCAAAATATACATTCATTTACGTAAACAGTTGAAACTATACGGCAAATATACATTCATTAGCACTTCCATTGCGTTTTTGAGACATTCCTGAATAATGCAATTTGCATAGAGACGCACAATCAATAGCCCTTATCGCATTTACGCCCACTGTACGAGAGCTCAGCGGATTTTGAAGTTTCGAAAAGAGGCTATCGGGTCACACAGGTAAAACTTTCAAGTAAAATTGAAGCAAACGGCTACGTTTGGAGGCATTTTTATTCATTTTATTAAGGATACAGCGTGTTCTCGTCATGGTTAGACATTGTATTGCGAATGGGTGCAACACTCTATTCAGTGAATCGGCAATTGACGAGATCCACAAGATTAGGATCGAAACCGCGGTCTTGCCAAACACGTTCAACTATACGTACGTTCAACTATCAAACTAGAGGCGAACAAAACGCACATAAAAAACCTCTCAAATAAAGAACTTACAAACGACCAAACTAATTTACTGGCAAAAGGGCTTAAATTCATTCCAACACCCGCTACAAAACAAAAACAGATCAGACAACAACTATTGTGTGACTTTGATCAGTTCGCAAGGAGAATGTGTCTGATTTACACATTCCGAGGGGAGGACAAAAAAACCCATCCCTGCCATATCAAATTTACATGGATACCACCAATACAAAAATCAGTAGCCCTTGAAAGCTATTTAGAAAAAGTTAAAAGTGACCTTTCAGAAATAGAAATTACAAAGCCAAAAGGTAATTTGCTTCCGGCCGAACGCAAGGCGCTGAGTGCATGAGTGCATTTAAAGACTTTAGAAAGATAATCCAAGGCCGTATCTTTGTATAGTCGCTCCCGCTTATCTTCACTTTTCTGTTAATTTCTACTGATATGTTACATAATTATATTTCTAAATACTGTGTACTTTAGTATATTTTAGTATAGTTAGTATTTTAGATCTTGTACAGATATATGTATGAATATATAAAGATAATCTCCATTTTATGTTTTCTCGAAGATATTAGCTCCAACAAGCTACTCTAAAATTCGAGATGAAATAAAGTTTACGATGATGATGATGATGGTGATGAGGGCCTTGAAACGTGACTCTGAGTTAAACCTCAAAAAGGCCGACAAAGGAACAACAACCGTAGTCATGAACAAACGCGACAAAATTTTGCCGTTCCTTAGCGAAATGACAGCCATTCTTTCAATCTTCCTTTCGTGATGCCAGGACAATTACCACTTAGAATTTTAACCTTTTCCTCGGCAGAAAAAAACGCAAATTCCAGAGTTATATGGTCAGACATGGTGTTTCTCGAAACATTGACCCGATAGCCTCGTCCTGAAACTGTAACTCCGCGTACCCTTTGCATTGCAGACACAATCATTCCTTCGAAATTAATGGTCCGGCAATCATTAACGTGAACTGACAAACATGTGTGCAGTAAAACAATCAACCAGGGAAAAAGAAATTTCAAAATTACAGTGTACTGTATTGTAGTGTTTTGTAATTATCCTTCAGTTTATTCATTATTTAAACATCTTGGAATGTACTTTTGCATAAACTTGTACCACTGTCCACAGTTAGCAGCCGTGATAGTGCCAATGTTTCTTTCTGCAGGGCCTGTAGTAGCAACTGAGTAATTAAAAATTTCCTAACGCGATTCCTTGTCGTCTTGTTCTGTTGTTCGTCTCTTCTTGCTGCTCTGGACAACTTATGTCCGCTTTTAGGGTTGCTTTTAAGGCACTTATTACTTGCTCCACGATGTTAAGAAAAGGGCTCTGTCTATATGCTATAGTGCACCAATGGACACGTTTTTCACTCAGCATTTCTCGGTGAAATGAATGGACAAAGATTTAACGACTTTCTGTCACAGGCAAGGCTAAATTTCAATACTATGTCTCTAATACGCCATTGATTGTCAAACTATGCAATGATTTTCTATTGGTGTTAATGATTAATTGCATTGCGCGAGATTGAAAGTATATTTGTTATCTTTGATTGTCCAAAAGTGCACTTGCTCATTCGCTGATGCTAGTGAATGGTACTACATATGCAAATAGCGTAAAAGTTCGTTCTCGATAATGAAGTTCATGGAAGTGCTAATGAATGTATATTTGCCCTATAGTTTCGACTATTGAGGTGAATAATGAATGTATATTTTGCGTAAATGAACAGCAAAAGGTGTAATTTCGTCAATTTCGTCAAAGGTGTAATTTTCGTGTAAACATCATGCTCGGTACGACCACAAAGTTGATGAATGTTCTAAAATGATGGGGTCGATACCGTACTTTGGAGTGTTTTATGAAAAGAATCCACAGCTAGTTTAACGAGCTCCAGGCGATGGCTTTGAAATGCATGCAAATTTAAATGAAATTTTGAAGTGGGTCGCTTATCAAATAAAAGAATAAAGGCTGATAGTTTCGAAAGAAACTGTTTGGCGCTGCGTCGGTGGAGTAACGAAATAATTTGGATATATCAACAAAGTTGAAATGGTAAATTGGCCACCGTAACGATTACAAAAGCTGACGTTTCGAGCGTTAGCCCTTCGTCGGAGCGAATAGAGGAATTGTGGGTTGTGTGTGCTTTTAAAGGCAGAAAATGGAGCTATGTTATTGGTGGGAACATAGCAACGAGAAAAACATGAATAAAAGCGTTCGTTGATCCCTGTGGGATTTAGACTGCCGGTTTGAAAGATGAGCTTTTGTTCAAGATTTTTACGGCTTTCTGTGCTACCTAAGTGTAAGGAACGACCACAGATTGCCATATGTTGCTTAGAATGATTAGGTAAATTAAAATGTCTAGCGACTGGTTTCGATGTGTCCTTGTCATTCCTTTCCACGTCTCGAAGGTGTTCTCGGAATCGGTCACCTAGTCTTCTGCCTGTTTCGTCGATGTATATCTTTTTGCAATAAGTGCAAGTTATGCAATATATTACATTGGCGGAGGTGCACGTGAAGTGATCGGTGATCTTAATGGATCGTTTAGGTCCCGATATTTTATCAGTGCTGTGAATGAAAGGACACGTTTTGCATCGTGCACGAGCGCATTTAAAAGTGCCTGGTTGGTCATTAGTCTGAAAAGAACTTCTGACCAAAAAATTGCCTATGTTTTTGTCGCGTTTGAATGGAATGAGTGGAGGCTGCGAAGAGATAGTGCTTGTCTCTGGATCGTTTTGAAGTTATTTAAAATTTTTAAGAATGATGGATTTAACTGAGTGGTTGTGAGGGTGAAACGTGCGAGTGAATGGAATGCGGTCGGAATCTTCCTCATGCGACGTTTATAGTGCTTAATGTCGATCAATAAGTTGGGCGCGGTGGTAACCCGCTTGAACGACAGAAACAGGGTAACCACGTTTATCGAAGAACTGGCACATTGACTCTGATTTGTGGTGGAAATCAGAGTCATCACTACATAAACGACGAAGTCTTAGAAACTGAGAAAAAGGAATGGAATTTTTAACGTGAGATGGATGCGAAGACGAATATAACAAGTAATTGTGCGAGTCTGTAGGTTTGTAATACACACTAGTACATAAACCGTTACCTTCAATTGAAACTTTGATGTCTACAAAGGATAAAGTCGGAATTGTCAGAAATTTCACATGACAATGAAAAATGTGACTCAAGGGAGTAATTTTCTGAAGAAACTGTGATGCTGCGCCGATGGGGGTATCAAGGTGATCAACTGAGTTTATATTGTAAATTGGCCTCCGTAAAGGGTTTCAAAGCTGACGTTTCGGGCGTCAGCCCTTCGTCAGAGCGAAAGGACGAAGCGCTCACACTTGAAACGTCAGATTTGAAACCCTTAACAATGAAAAACGTGTTCTGTTTCGAAGCACGTGCTATAGGTGTATAAATGACTGGAAGGTCGCGACTTTTTACGTATGTCATGCAAAAAGTTCTTAATTTAAAAAAAAGCAAGCCTAATGAAAGGTCAATGAACACTGTATGAGGAGCCAATGTGTTTATGGTCTATTGGGAACAACCAGAGCCCAGAATCCAAACCCGGCATCATGCATCAGAGTTAGCACATGATGAAGTGCGGATGAATCAAACACTCAATCAGTCGAAGAAATAAGGGTTCTCCGTTCTGTTAGCTAACCAGAACCTTCTAGGCTTTCAGCAGCTTATCTTGTCCTGTCATTCAAGTTATTATTGCGTCCAAAAATAACTCCAAGAGTGTAATGTTTCATTTTTTATCATTAATATTAATTTCGATCAAATCTCTTCCGATTTACGAGGAATTTTTGTTCGTAATAGAGGAGGCGGTTTATTTCAAGCGCGTAGAAATTCGATGCAGTGCATCATTGTTGATGGATTTTTCAAGCTAGTTTTGTAGACGCTCTAAAGTCCTGTGTAGCATTAATTGAACTAAACATGCGCGTACTGAGTTTTTGAGCTGGAAACGGAAACTTTTACATTAGTGCAGAGCTTAGCATTCCTACAGATGAATATTGATTTAATCCAAAAATTTAGTGTTCCGTTTCTAAACTTTCCAGTTTGTAAGCAGAATTTGCTTCGCAGTTTGCGTCAAGAGGCCGGGATAATAAATAAATTGCTATAACAATACAAACTGCCTAGAAACTACTACTACTACTACTACTACTACTACTACTACTACTACTACTACTAATAATAATAATGATAACATTTATTGATTTGTATTGCGCAAATATTCATCTGCGCAAAAAATAAAAAAAATTCATCCGCGCATTACCTTGTAATGCGCAAGAAATATTCATAAAAAATATTCATCTGCGCATTACCTTGACTTAACAAAATCCTGAAATCCTAAACATATTCCAATTAACAAAAAGTCTTATTTACAATAGATAATTAATCTTTAAAGTCTTATATACAAATCCTCCTTTATGAAAAGAATAAAAACAATAAATTAGCTAGGAAACGCCTTCTGGAATAAATGAGTTTCAAGAGCCTTCTTGAAAGTATTAACTGAAGATATATTTCTAATAAAAAGGGGAAGATCGTTCCATAATTTAGGGGCAGCCATGTAAAAAGATCGATCACCAAGCGTGGAGAGAGACTTGCATGGTGGAATGTTAAGAAGTTTGCCATCATTTGATCTAAGATAGTACCTACCCCCTGTGTCTTTCAGAGATACAAGATCGGAAATGTAAGTCGGAGCAAGTTTATGAATGGCCTTAAAAGTTAACAATAAAATTTTAAAAACAATTCGATATGCTACGGATAACCATTGTAGGGCTCTCAGCAATGGTGTGATATGACAAAATTTACTTTCTTCAATACAAGACGTGCGGCAGAGTTCTGGAGTCGGCAGTTTTTGAATCTGATACGCTAGTAAGCCGTATAAGAGGCTATTACAATAGTCAAGGCGGCTAGAAATAAAGGCATGTATCAGAGTTTCAGTACATTTTTTGCTAAGGTACTTCCTTATCCTCCTGATATTATAAAAATAATAGAATGCTGCAGAGCTTGTTTTCGTTATGTGATCACCCATTGATAGGTTAGAATCTAACCACACACCCAGATTCCGAACGGGAGATTATGGAGTAATGACTGAGAGTGTCCAACAGTTATGCCATCAATTGTGATTTTAGCAAGTTGCTGTCTGGTGCCGATCAAAAGAAGTTCAATTTTGGCATCATTCATGAGTAGCCTGTCTTGAGACATCCACTGCCTGATATCCTGAATGCAATGTTTGATAGAAGCAACTGCATCAGCCTGGCCAGAGCGCACGATGGGACTAAACGAGATGTACAACTGAGAGTCATCGGCATAACAATGGACAGTACTAAACAACAACATCGGCATAACAATGGACAGTACTAAACAACAACATCGGCATAACAATGGACAGTACTAAACAACAACATCGGCATAACAATGGACAGTACTAAACAACAACATCGGCATAACAATGGACAGTACTAAACAACAACATCGGCATAACAATGGACAGTACTAAACAACAACATCGGCATAACAATGGACAGTATTAAACAACAACATCGGCATAACAATGGACAGTACTAAACAACAACATCGGCATAACAATGACAGTACTAAACAACAACAAATACATTTGCATAAACAACGCCCATCTTTTTATAAAGTAAACTTCTGCTTGCATCCAAGGTCAACTTGAACCGAGGCCTAGCCCAAACAAGTACTTTGCTTTATCACGTTGAGGGAAAGAAAAGAGAGATAAGGAGCTTTCGAATTTTCGTCCGAGTGTTTGGCAAAGAGGCTAGTTAACGCATTTTAAACACTTAGTACTAAAATCAAAAAGGTTATATCCAAAAAGGACAGAAAAGGCCAAACTCGTGATATTTCATACACCTTGAAACCGAAATAACCATATGTGGATTATCATTTTGTTTATGTTTTGGTAAGAAATGTGAGGAAGACCGCAAAATGTAGCTATTTTATCTTAAAAGGCTCCTCTTTTCTGTCAAGTTGAAATTGTGACCAATTCTTCTTTTTCCTTATTCTGCCTTGTTCACTAAATATCATTCACTCTTGTCGGCGCTAAAATTCCGACGAAATATTTGCCTGTGCTTTTTCTCCTGCTTCAGTTTATTTATTTAGTCAGGTTCCCGAAATCGATACCTCTGCTATAAGTTAAAACAGTAATCGCGTTTTTACATGGTTGATATTAGGGACTTTAAGCAGTCAGGACGGCAACGCCACGGTAGACGTCGATTAAAAGATGAGTTTCTACTTTAAGTTAGAATTTCGAAAATGGCTGCATGTGTTTGCCGTCTCATAGGGCGCCAGACCTCAAACTCAACATAACGCATAAAAGTAGCGTTGAGTTCCAAATGTAAATTAAAATAATTTGCCGCCGCGGTGTCGGTTCGCAGACGACGCAAATTTGGGTGATTTCACGTTGTTGTTTTGCAAAGGACGGCTAAGAAATGTACAAAGTTTTAAAACGCATGTGTTGGGCTATCGTTCTGCCAATTAGATCTATTTTTTTTCCACGTTCTCGTTGCCGTAGCCGTCGTGGTTTGCTTAAAGTCCCTATTGTAAATTGGCCGCCGTGAAGGGTTTCAAAACTGATGTTTCGAGCGCTAGCCCTTCGTCAGAGTGAATGCAGGAATTGCTCTGACGAAGGGCTAATGCTCGAAACGTCAGCTTTGAAATCCTTTACGGTGGCCAATTTACGTTATCAACTCAGTTGATAAAACCAAATTACCTTGTTACCCCCACCGACGCAGCACCACAGTTTGTTTTGGAAACTTACCTCTTTTCTTCACGTTCTTACATGTGTTTACTAGAAAAAACATTTTATTCTATTTCAGTCGATTACAAGACCAAACCTTAAGCGAACCACACTCTCCGAGGAATGAAGAAAACTTAATACTAACAGAATACTAAACTATAACTAATATATACGAAAATGGTCAATCGCAAACAGCACAAAAGGATCACGTAGTTAAAAAACTTCTAATGAACGCCATGATCCCACTGATTAACGCGATTGTTTCTTGTTCACATACTAATTAGCGCAATTGTCTCCTGCTTAACATGTATTGTGTCTACCTTCTATTTGCACAATCTTTCGCTGCCTAGAGTTCCATACGATTGTTTTTTTGTTTACGTTTAAAGAGCAACGATTAATTTCTACCGTGATAGAACTACTGTCTCAGTGGAGGCAAGAAAGTTTTTGTAATCTCTTGGTGAAGGCTAATTCGAGTGTAAACGCCTTCCTTTAAATCTTTACAGTCGAAAGTAGACTTTTTCCAAATAAATCTGATCCCATATATACAGTATCTGATTCTTCCAACAAGGAGTAGAACAATGACATTCAACGCAAAATACTCTCAGATCAACACGCCTCTGTGTTCATGAGCCATATTGCGTAACAAGTCAAATCGATTGCGCAACTGTCCACTATGAACTTTACATGATCTTATCAACGTGTAGGTCCTTCCGTGCATTTCTAACTATTAGTTACCAACAGTGAAAGAGAATAGAATCTTTTGAGGGTGCTAAACTGGTGTGAAACCAAATTCTCTTTGCAAGCTTTCAAGGAAATGCATAATAACTAGACGGAGGAGTTACTAATCAAATATTGAGAATCATAGAGTTGATACTTTACGCAAGGTTACTTCTGCAGACCACTCCATCCAGAAAATTTGTTTCAATTTAGTAACGTTTAGAGGGGTGGAAAGATCGGGAAGTAAAGTTTTTTATTTGCTTCAATACTAACGACTCTAAAAGTCACCGGATGTTATTTGGTTTGCATCATGTTATTTTAAAAAAACGTCTAGAAGAGGCTATAAAATAGTAATCTACAATCGTTTTTTGGCAGATGGAACAGAGCAGAAATTTCACTTGTGAAGCTAACGAGACTGGATTGGGTGTGAAAGTCCTCGCTGAGGAAAGCATTAAGGTTTCAACTGGAGAAGAACCAAGGGATGTTCAAAGTCCTGACAACAACATCGAGAAATACCAATGTCAAAGCGAACATCAATTTTGTCCTGATGCAGGGACTAAAACTGAAGGGTTTAAAGGAGAATCGAGAACCCCCGGGTGCGATGAGCCTCATCCCGATGAAGAGGCTGCAATAACGCCTCATTCTGATGACGAGTCTCACTATGACAGAGGCTGGGCCTGGGTAGTCTGTGCTACAGCAGCTTTGATGGAGTTCTTCGTTGGGGGAATGATAACAAGTTCCGGAGTGATCTATGCGGCTTTAATTGAAGAATTCGACAAATCAAGGGTAGATACAGGTATTATTTTGTGATACTGTATTTGATAACTAATAATTTCGGGCTCATAGGACTTTCACCTCTATACCTGAAACACCTCACAACTGACAAATGTTGCAATTCACTCCGTTATGCGTCTTTAACTTTTTTTGTCTTTTACGATTCTTTCGATGAAAATTTCTCGATCATGTATATCTAAAGAGATTTTAAGTTTCTGAGAGGTTTCTTGTAGAAATTTGTAAAAAAACTATCGATCGAACCATCCTCTCCTCCACAAATCCAATCAAGTTTTTCCATTTTTTTCCCTATAGCCTGGGTGAGCGCCTTAGCTGTTTCCACGTACTACGGCTTCTTCCCACTCGGCACCGTCCTTAGTGAGCGCTTTGGATGCTGGGTAGTTGCCTTATTTGGTTGCCTGGCCTGCTCTATCGGTTTGCTTAGCTCCTCTTTTGCCACCAGTTTCCCATTACTGTACTTCACCTACAGCTTGCTTTGGGGCCTGGGCGCCTCTTTGGTCTACTTCGCCAACCTCTTGATACTCACCAAGTACTTCAAAGCGAGGCTTGCATTCGCTAATGGACTCATAGCCCTTGGTGGTGCTATCGGTGGAAGTGTATTGAGTCCCAGCATCCAACAGATGTTTATTCACATTGGACTAGCAAATATGTTTCGCGTGCTTGCGGGCGCTTATCTTCTCCTTTCTGCATTTTCAGTTGTCTACCGCCCGAGGCGTAGTGTTTTGCCTCAACTCAGTAACGTCATAACCGCGCATGTCGAGAAGAGGCGTCTTTTTGACTGGGGAATTTTAAAAAACAAAGCATTCTTGATGTGGATCGTGGTTGTTTCCATCTTCATGCTTGGATACATGGTCCCCTTTGTGCATCTGGTGAGATTTCAAAGCTTTTTTCGGATTTGTCCATTTGTCTATTCGGTTATGCTGGCACAACAGAAATTTGTGTGAGAGGAGTTCGAATTGGAAATCGTTCAATTGCGATCGCTCTTCATTTGTAGCTTTACCAAAAAAAGTAACCTTCAACACCAATTATGAACTGTTTAAAATATTTATACGACTTATTTGTTTTCTATGTTTATTTTCATTTCCTAAGGTGCGCCTTGCCGAGGACATTGGAATCGACAGGATGCGAGCCTCTCTTCTTTTATCATTCGTGACAGTTGGATCGGCATTTGGTCGTGTCATCTTCGGGCACATATCGGATATCCGACGCTTCAATCGCGTGTACATCGTTCAGTTAGCGTTCCTGGTCATAGGATTGAGCAACTTTGTCGTAACGGTCACTAAATCCTATCTCATCTTAGCTATGAATGCGTTTACATTTGGATTATTTGCCGGAGCTTACCTGATCCTCAATCCTGTGATAGTATGTGACATTCTTGGTCCGAACAAAGTGTCGTATGGCTTAGGAATGTCTTTCTTCTTGCTATCTATACCTCGCACACTAGGACCGCT
>NC_142525.1:32128216-32145716 GCF_964205215.1 Stylophora pistillata
AGCTGACAATTTCAACTTGATTCGACCCTGATTATGTCTTTGAGGATTATTTCTTTTAAGGTTGTCCGGCGAAACGTCGGTCACTATTACCAATCGCAGTGAGTTCTCAGCTTTCCCATTATTTGTTCGCCAGAAGATATACGGATATTTTAGGGAGAAGTTAAATGTTAATCACTTCTGGGAGTGAAGGGGTTAGGCAGCATAAGAATTAGTTGTCAATTCCATACTCACAGCTTTCAAAAATCATTTCACAAACTTGTTCATCCATTGGAAATTTGCGCAAATTCATTGGGCAGTATAAACTTAGTTTCAGTCTGAAATTAAAGAGAAAGAAAAAAAAAAAAACAGAGATCACAAGTCAAGAAAAGATGACGATGAGCCTATACAATCGGCGAAAAAATTGTCGACAAATTGATCTTTCTTCTTAATCTCCTACTACTTCAATTTTATCTCTTTGCCCTCCTCAACTTAACCTATTTGTCCCCTCCCTCCCCCCCACAAACAATGGTGTATTATAATTCCATGAACTTTCTGCCATCATTGAATGGGAGAGGGGGGTCTGTTATGACTGGTTCTCTTTGCATGAATAGAAGTCTTCAAAAATGACGTGTTAACTAACTTTGACGCTGTCTGCAGGTATCCGTACAACTCTATTGTCCCATCACGATAAAATATTTCTTGTACTCCAGCCATATATTAAAGCCGGACAGTTAAAGATCAACACAGGGGTGTTGTTCTATGCGGACCATATTATTTTGGTATGTAGATATTTAAGAGATAAGCTTTTAACTTAAGAAAAGATACCCGAACTAGGAAGCAAATTTATTTAGGTATTCAAAAGGTAAAAACAATGAGAGTTCTTAAACTAACCTGCAACTATGCGTGATGACACCCTCTTGTGAGAGCTCAAACATAAAATCTCCGCAGATTGCTTTGCCGGTCAAATCGTTCACAAAATACGTGTCTGGTATCCAAACCTGGTCGACAATGTTCCCTAACAACTTCATTTTAGGCATTCCAAGGGAGGGACCGTAAGCCAAGCGAGGGTCGAGCCAATGTTGACGGAAAAACATTACGAATGTCGCCTCCTACGTTCAGATAAAAAACATGAACTTCACAAGTCATGAACTTTACAAGAACAGGAACTTTATATGAAACATCTCAGGATTTGTTAATGTTAAGCAAACAAATTAAACTGCATGGAAGGTTATATGAACTTTTGTTTTGTATTCTCTCGGATAGGCTGACACTTTTCTCTCTCCTCCTCCTCCCCTGTGAGGAGCGTCTATGAAGTGAAATATTCCCTGGTCTAACAAACAGTTTCTCATCAGACAATTCCTTTCCTTGGTTCAATTGTATGCCTCTTCCTCCTGAAGATTCACAGGTTTGTCCTTGATAACCCATGTTTAACTAGGGCAAGGCTTTGCGGACGACAAAACTGATCAGTTCTCCGATCTATCCTGGGACCATCATTATTGATCACCTGGGGGCGGGGCATCATTATTGATCACTTGGGGGGGGTGGGGGGATTTTTGGTTGAGTCACAATAAAGTTTACCTGATCCCCCAAGGCTCTGTAGTATTGTTATGATCCTCCCTCATTGGCAGTTCTCTATCGTTACCCTTTTATACTCCCCTTTCATACTCTGTCAGCAACTTTGGACTTTGAACTTTGAACTTTTAAAACCATGTAAGGGACCGACCATTTAACTCTTGAGGGGGAGGGGGAGTGGGCAATTTTTAAAAAAAAATTTCCTGCAAGCGCTTGTTGGAAGAAAAAAATTGCATGCGGCCCAAATGTAACAGAAAAAAAGAGCATTTAGAACGGAAAAATTATTCTGCAGAGCAGATTGCGAGAAAAAAAATTTCTTGATGACCAGAAATCACCCACCCCCAACAAATGTTAAATGGTCGGCCCCTAATACCCCAGAAATTCTTAGACCCCCTACTAGGCGATAATTAATTCTGATGCATTATTTGGAATCCTTCATGATCTATTTAGTACTAATGTAGCTGATGGTTTACGCCGAGTACAGCGTAGGTAGAGATATTTTGGTCTTGGAATAAAAGTACAGTATTCTCCGATGACTCTTACCAGTCTGCACGGAGAGAACGAGACTCAGGGCATTTTTCTTAAACCAAGCCACGTTCGCCGCATAGCACTTACCATGTCAATCTCTTTGATTGGCACCATTGATACAATATGCATAGAAATGTTAACTTTACATGGAGGACCTTTGAAAGAAAGTGTTAGGAGTTTTGGTAATTATAGTATAGAATTAAAAAAGGCTGATGAAACCTTTATTTACACCCTAAAATCAGTGTGGCTAATCTCCGCATTGTTCTGTATTCATTTCCTGTGGTACTAAAAAGGAGACAAGATATTTCACAATCAAGAACTCCTTAACTTCACCATCATTTCTTTTATTCTCATGAGCTCGATGTTTGATTCATGGGTGATTTTATTGTTGGGAGAAATATTATGCTAGTCACTCTTAAGGATCAAGGCTTAATAGACACTGCAAACACACGATTAAAAGTATCAAAATTTCCGACCTTATCCATCAAGTGTTTTATTGGCTTCGCTGATTAACAACCATGACAAGTACAAGTTGCTATTTACATCTGGAGCCATGATGGGGCGGGTGAATTCATTCACATTTCGAACTAATTGCTTTTTTCGGTGATTTATTCAAGTAGGATGCATTTAATGACAATATATCTTGAATAAAAGATGAATTGAAGGAAAATTGTCTGAGAATACCGGCTGGAGATAGTTTCAAGGGGTATATTAGCCATCCCCTGAAGCGCTATCTGTCAGAGAAAAACACGCCCTTCCAACTTGGTTGGTTCCAGTGATTTATGTTGAAATTATCTCGATTTTGTGATAATCCATTAAAATGTAAATTAGGACACCCGTAACTTATTTGAATCTGAGCCTGCTCCGGACAAAACTGATCTGCGCAAAAACAAAACCACAGCTATGTTTTTGTCACAGTGGTATTTTAAATGCTAAAATTTGATTCAACTATTTTTTCCTTGGCCCATAACAGGACAAAACGTGCGGAGCAAAACTTTTACAAAATCATAAAGCGGGTTAAGTTTCTTTTATTTTCTTAATAGGGAGGTTCTTGTCTAAAAATAGCTACAATTAGAATCATTATGAGGACAGAAATCGGCTTGGATTAAATGGTGCGGGATGAAATTTCACATTAATGCCAAACATACCGATACTCTCGGATTTTGTTCGTTCCTACAGATTTCTTATGCATGCGCAAATTATAATCCAAGTTTCGTTTTCATGGTTCATTGAAATAAAACGTGGGTGACTGAAAACCGGTTTTCTTCTAAGCGCATAAAGGATGCTTACAGCCTATGACTACTTTCTTTAGTATAAGTATCAACACTACTTAATACTTACCTCCAAAATTGGGTCTCAGCCGCTTGTCGTACCCCGCAAGCAACCTTTGTAAAACCAGTTTCGTGCGAGTGTCATTGCTGAAATGAAATCATTCGCTTTTTATAAGGGCTGTATTTGATTCACCACTCACGCTCTCCATGCTTTATTCTTTGAGCTGTATATTTTTCCCATCAAGCAGGGTTTTCTTTTTTTTTTTACCACCGAACAGAATTCGAGCGACCAGCAAACTTAACAATTAAGCTACATTGTCTTTATCACCTGCTCTGTCTTATCTGCTTTTCTCTATTTCATCGCGAGACAGCGGGTAGGAAAGGATAAAACACAAGCCAGAAAAAGTTACATCACACGAGTTAAATACTTGAGTTGTTAGATATAGCATGTATTAAAGATGGTCAAGAATTTAAGCTCCGTGGAGCTACAGGGGCAACCTGGACGAGTTATCACGTGTCCTATAAATCTTTTTATGCTATCATGAATTTTTTAGCGGCTCGTTTGATTTGCATAGATAATTTAAAACGCGCTGTAAGACTTTAGATGAAGCTTTCAGATAGAAATATGACCGTTCAGTTGATAAACATTTTGACTATCCTGTTTGACTATTCAACTCCTTTTTTAGGTACATATTAGGAAAACTTGAGAATTTCTAATAAAATAATTTCACAACGTGGAGTTTCGTGTCAATTCTTGGGAAAACATAAAGTGCGCTTGGATTTTTACAGGGGTTAGTATTCTAAATTTGTTATGGTCACCGAAAAACCGACACATCTAGCTTTCGAAACTACTGCTGTACACTAACATAAAACTAAATATCGTTTAGAACTACCTCAATTTATTTTAATAATAGCTCCACAGAATTATTTTTGCTCTAACTTCTTCAGAACGAGAATCGAAGAAGAGTCAACTACACCCTCGAGTTAAGCCAAATTCGATACGTTGACACTGAAATAAAACTCACCTGTTTGCGTTATAAACAGCGTGTGAAATTAGGAAGTTGCCTGCTAAGGTCAGCCCGAGAAAGAGAATCGTTAAAAACATTCTTGCAACGACACAACAACACAGTTCTTGCAAAGACGTTTTTCCCAGAACCCCTCAATAATCACTCTTGAACTTTCTGCGCTGTTTAAATTTTGGCGAGTTTCGTCTTGTTTGTTTTTCATTCATTAGCAACTGTGATGCCATATACTTTGCATAAAGGATCGACAAAAACAATTGTAATTGTTGTCAGAGATTTTTCACTGGTGAAACTGTAACGCAAAAAAGCGTTCTAAGTCGATGGATGAATTACATGAGTTGAGAGCAAGTTATTAGTTGCGGTCTCTCTCGACATCAGAAAATTTCCGTCTTAATCAGAGAACGGAATCTACAAACAGCGGTAAACCTTAATTTGTTGCTAGATAACGACTAGTGAAAATAGAACTAGATTCTCATGTAAAAATAGAACTAGATTGAAATTTGGCGTGTGCCGTGATAATGACGAAATTTTGCCACATTCAACTTGCAGAGCAGCTGAATCATATTCAGCCTGCTGTTGTCGAAAGCAATTTCCCCAAGTGATTTCAGAATGTCTCAGCGCGTGAATGTAATTTACCCTTGTCTTTATTTCAGTCTCCTGTCGATTCTAACAGTATCGCAGCTGGAATATGACAATTTTTATGCTTAGAGAGAATTTTCATCAATCACTGTCACGAAAGAAAACTGTAGGGAGCTTTACATTCGGCATATCCGTCGGTTAAAGTTAAACGCTCGCAACTTCGTTGCACGTTGTTTTCAAGGAATAATGGAAAAAACGAAGTTAATTTTATGGCGCCACGATTAATTTGCCTTTTAAGGTAATGACCGATTAAAATCGGTCATTACCGAGTCTTAAAAGCCTTTAACTTCATATTGACTCGTGCTTTTAGAGCTTTTGAACTGAATTGAGTTATTTTTGAAATTAAAACTAGACGCATAGCTGCGTGAATTCGGGCTTTCAATATGGCACACCTGAAGTTATCTTTTGGGGACTGCTATATTGCCATTGTTACTGTCGTCACGCAATTTCGTCATTGCTGGTCACGAATAAGCCTACTTGTGTTTTTTTTTGTCTGCTGGAGTGTAATGAATGTTGTTATGGTGCTAGACAACAATCAAAATAATATCACCATGTAGGAGTAGGTTCCTTGAATTTCAACCTTTGGCATCTGTTGGACTTTTCAATGACTTTGTAGGCCAAGTGTTAGAAAATTGAAAGACCACTTTTGGAAAGCTTTGCATAAGCAATTTTGAAATTATTTAATATTGTTTCTCAGCTTTTCCGTGTAAGTACTGTAATTTTCAACTTGAAAATCGCTAAAGAAAAAGCATTGCAAGAATCAACTCCTGAGTCTCAAATTCAAGTGCTGTTAAGGCACTGAATATTTTATTTTTAAATTAAAGCATCTTCAAGGACTTTCAAGGCTTCTACGAACCCTGAGTAGGTAATGTATTTGCCTTTAACTGCAAGGAGAAGGGAATTTTTTTATCTATTATAGGTACCGAGTCATAGTTTGCTGCCAAATGTTCATCCAAGAGGAGTTGTCAGAAATCAGTAGATTGAAGCAATATTACTGCGCCACTACGTTATTTAAATTGTAGCCTGCGGTTATTAGCGCTGCTCGCGCACTTCGGGACTCTGCCTGTTCCATGCGCTCGCCACTGATTCAAGTTGTCGGCGTAAATTAAACCTCTGAGTTTTACGCAGTGACACCTTTGTTGGCGCTGTTCAATAATTCATATTGTTTTTAGAAGGAAAATCTCAGAATATTGAATATTGCTGATGGCTACAACAAGAGAAGCATCGAAGAAGCAGTGCTATTTACAGATTTAGTAGATTAAATTAGAGGCATTAGACTTTCATTAAATACCAAGAGCGAATACACATATTTTGACCTTTTTGTGGGTTTAAAAATACATGTCATACAAAAAACTGAAAACTACATCAAAAAACCCTGTGCATTCACTATTATTTCTTACAAGATTTTCAAGAATTGATTTGCTGTCAACTGAATCAGACAATATTCCTTCACTGTAATCACTTTTAGAATCTGAACTTATTTCAGTTCCACAAACATCAACAGTTTTTGGCAAATCATCTTACGGTAAATACTTGTTTAAAGATGAATTTTCTTATAATCTTTTGCCATACTGAATAACATTAGATAAGGGATTTGAATTGCAATAACTACATGATTTTATTACGGGGTAGCAGAGTGAATAGACAGCCACAGCACAACTCACATTGAACTTTCTGGTTGCACAGGAATCGACAAAATTGTTGAAATTTTCAGATATAAGTGATTGAAAGTCTCTAAGGAGTTACAGTACTGATATCCTTCTATTGTAGTTTCTTGATGAATAGTACCGGTGTAGATCTCACTGTATTAAAGTTCATAATCAGTCTCTAACACATTTAAAAGTGTGGGTAATTCTGTCTGCATTAAAATGATTGTCTGGTTAACAGAGACAAACATGAATACAACTGATTTCCAATACTCATTATTGACACGAGATCATTTGCAGAATTGATTCCTTTTTTGTTATTGTAAATCAAAGAGTATAAACTCATTGTAACACATTTTTTTCCTGAATTTTGTCCAAATATCAATTCATTAGCTTGGCTATATGGTGCTATTATTGTTTTGCTAGGGTCAATGTACATTGGAGTAGGACCAGGATTTTTTTCAACATCTGAACTCAGTTGAAATTTACAATAGTTTGATGCGTGTGTCTGACTCTTACAGAGACACAAGGGTCTATTACAAGAAAACATTGATAATTAGTATAATTTCAGAGCTGAGCAAAGAGTTTCCAGCAATCTGATTGGTCGAGCGGTTCCTTCTATGACGCTATATAAACCGCTTCACGCGGTTCATATAAAATGTTAATAAAATGTTAATAAATATTACTAAAATGTTATGATTTTAGAAAATTCTCTGTTGTGCGGCTCTGAAATTATACTAAAACAGTTATTCGCCTCAGGTTCCGTGAATATCGTCGAATAATTGTTATATACCACCTTGCTCTCTACTTCAAATTCATTACTCCTCTAATATACCCTCACTGAAAAATTCAACAAATACTTATCATGTTTTGTAACTTTATTTAATCTCACCCTCTTCGTATATTCTATCGTATATTCACCGCCTACGAATATTCTTTGTAACTCTTCCAACCTTCACATAACGACGTAGCCAAGAGGACTTCGGTATGCTTGGACGGTGTCCGATCTTTTCGTCCAAGTCTTTTTGTCCGAAAGTCTTTTCGTCCAAAAGTATTTTCGTCTGTACGTCTAATTGTTAAGTCTTTCCGCGAAGCAAATAAGTAACTATTATATTATAGATAAGGCTAGATAAAGAACTTATCAGTGCGAGCCGTTGTCCTTTTGGTTCACCAATCTTCGTTTACGAATTCAACGTCATGAGTTTAACGATAAATACACAGAGAATGAATGAAGTTGTAACGCAATATATTTTATAAAACAGGGGCAAAAATAAAGACTTGCTTGCCGCTTAATTAAGAAAGAAATAAAGAAATGGGAATATTAGGCTTGTTGTTAAGCGTCTATTGAGCGTAAAAGGCAACGAAGTATAACATCACTACGTGTCCGACATACCCAACAACATAGTAACCCTTCGTTGGAGCGAATGAGGAAGGATTGGTGACTAAAGCTATCGGAACCAAAATGGCGGCGGCTCGCAGCAAGTTCTTTATATAGCCTTATCTAGCCTTCTAAAAGTTATTTATTTGCTTCGAGAAAGGACTTAACAAGTAAACGAACAGACTTAGGTGAAAATACAAATGAATAAAGGCTGATAGTTTCGAAAGAAACTGTTTGGGGCTGCGTCGGTGGGAGTAACGAAATAATTTGGATATATCAACAAAGTTGAAATGGTAAATTGGCCACCGTAATGATTACAAAAGCTGACGTTTCGAGCGTTAGCCCTTCGTCGGAGCGAATAGAGGAATTGTGGGTTGTGTGTGCTTTTAAAGGCAGAAAATGGAGCTACGTTATTGGTGGGTGCATGGCAACGAGAAAAACATGAATACCTAATCATTCTAAGCAACATATGGCAATCTGCGGTCTTTCCTTGCACTTAGGTGGCACGGAAAGCCGTAAAAATCTTGAACAAAAGCTCATCTTTCAAACCGGCAGTCTCAATCCCACAGGGATCAATGAACGCTTTTCATTCCACTAATTTATTCATGTTTTTCTCGTTGCCATGCACCCACCAATAACGTAGCTCCATTTTCTGCCTTTAAAAGCACACACAACCCACAATTCCTCTATTCGCTCCGACGAAGGGCTAACGCTCGAAACGTCAGCTTTTGTAATCATTACGGTGGCCAATTTACCATTTCAACTTTGTTGATATATCCAAATTATTAGGTGAAAATACTTTTGGACGAAAAGACTTGGACGAAAAGACTTCTGGACGAAAAGACCGTAATTCGCTTGGACGAATACGCTCATAAACAAATTCCTACAGTTTTCTGCCCTTTCTTCTGAGACGTTTCAGAGTAGCTTCTGGTATTCTACTGGGTTCTCGATCACGTCTAAATACACGGTTGTGTTTACATGTAAACATAATTTGACAGAACTCGTTTGATATAGTAGGTTTCGCTTGATATTTCTCGATAAAAGGTTCACTCGTAAAGGATCGCCCGTAAATTGATCTCTCATAAAGTTGGCGGAACGACCCGTTCCCAAATCGCTCCACAAGTTTTAGTGCGGTTCTACCGCGAACGGTGTGCGACTTTGTATATACATTGGGCGTAATAGCCATCGAATTTCTTTCGGGTACATCAAGCAAGGAATTGTCCACGAAGGCAGCCATTGCTTTCTTGCTTTAAACCATGCGCTCTAGGGTTCATTCTACGCATGGGCTTACATTTTATGCATGCGCTGTAGTGGAACTGCGTTTTGTGACTAAACGCAAAAAAGAAAAAAACAAAGCCGAATTTATACTTCGGGCGTTTCCTTCGGAAGCCTGAGTAATAACACAATGTCCCAGCCAAAGTACTTAGGCAAAGCACACTACCACTGGGCCGTGCCTCTCCCAACGCGGAAAATGTATGAGAAAGCTGGGGATCAGATTAAATTTTGTTTGTTTGTTTCCTGCTTAAAGATAAACCTCTTGCATTTTTTTTTTCTCTCGTATGTTTCTAATTCCTTTCATCTTCTTTTTTGTGTGTTAAGATTTGCTATAAGGGACTCTTTGAAAATTCGTTGTTAGCACGAGAAATATAACCAATGGAAGGCCTCCATTGGTTATATTCAACGGATCCATTTGACCGTTAGTCTCTATCGATATCAGCTTCATGATAAGTTGACGAGGGATTTTTCAACTTAATAAATATACTGCACTTTCAAGATCGTTCGCTTCGATTCTAAGGGCCTGATTACATGAGCCGAGCTGGCCCGGTTAGCCGGGCTGATTTCTTTTGTTTTCACGCTTTGGCGAACACCAAAACAAAAGAAATCAGCCCGGCTAACAGGGCCAGCCCGGCTCATGTAATCAGGCCCTAAAGAATGATATGTTTGTGTCCTTGATTTTAAACTAACCTCTCCCTCAAATGATAATTTTGAGGCCGTAAGATTTGTTGGAATTTACTTGAACAATGTGTTTGACGATTTTTTAACTTCGTGATCAGCTGGCAGGCTAACGGTTTGAGCGGGTGGCTGACTGGTTAAAAATTAATCTTATTCAAATAAGATCCTTACGATCGATAAAAAGCTCGATTAACTCAAAAGGAATGACCAGAGGCTTTGTCTAAACAATTTATCCCAAAGTCACATGCACACGAACGAGGGAAAATGTCAAATTGCGACCAGGTATATACAAGTAGTAGAGAACCCAAATAGTTTGAAATTTAAGGGATTTGAAGTGTACCGGCATTGTTGTTGTGTGCATTTTGATAAATAGGGGCTCCAATTGTGTCAATTCTGTCGATAACTGGGTGTTTTGTGCTGTTTTAAAACGCATGTTAAGATACATATCTATCGGTTCTTAATCAGCTTCAGTTTATTTCTGGGGTGCGGAACAACTTTAGTGTACCAGTGGGTGGTGTCACATCTGACACAAAACCCGTTCATATTTACTTATACTACACTGATCTTGATACTAAATAGTTTTTCATCGTGAGCACCCTTTTATCGCGAATATAACTCTTTATTACTTGTGGTGCGCTTTGAAATAATTGAAAGAAGTGATATAAAGCTGTCATCGTTCGTCATAGGTGCACTTTTCATTATCTGGCGCGTCCATGCTCCGTTAAGGGTCTGTTTTTGTTCAAAAGTAAAGACCACCCAAGTTATTAAAAATTCATATTCACTCAGTTCGATTTAGGAGAAAATTGACTTACTTTATAGGGAGCGAAAAAAAAAAAAAATAAGAAAAAAGAAATAGAAACTGGCACATTGACTCTGATTTGTGGAGGAAACCAGAGTCATCACTTCATAAACGACGAAGTCTTAGAAACTGAGAAAAAGGAATGGAATTCTTAACGTGAGATGGATACGAAGACGAATACAATAAGTAATTTTGCGAGTCTGTAGGTTTGTAATACACACTAGTGCATAAACCGTTGCCTTCAATTGAAACTTTGATGTCTAAAAAGGATAAAGAATTGTCAGAAATTTCCCACGTATATTTCATTCCTTTTTCTCAGTTTCTAAGACTTCGTCGTTTATGTAGTGATGACTCTGATTTCTACCAGTCAATGTGCCAGCTTTTCGATAAACGTGGTTACCCTGATTCTGTCGTTCAAGCGGGTTACCACCGCGCCCAACTTATTCATCGACATTCAGCACTACAAACGTCACAAAAGGAAGATTCCGACCGCATTCCATTCACTCTCACGTTTCACCCTCACAACCACAGGTTAGCTAACCTGTCCTCTAACCGCGCTTCGAACAACGCAATTTTAACAGCGAGTTAACAAACTCACGGTTAGGAAATTTGACCTCTGGTTAGGCCTAACCAGAGGTTAGTTTAACCTGTCTTTTGAACAACTGGGCCCATGAGTGTGTCTTTAACTCTCCAGATTATTTCAGTATTCTGGTTTAGGACTGGTAAAGCAGTAGGTAAATAAACAAATAATTCTTTTTTTAGTGAAATTATTGTGAGTGAAATTTGGACTTACTTGACTAGACAGAATGATACTTTGAAAGGAAGCCGGAAACCAAGATTTTGTTGAGTACGTTGCAGTACAATGCAGATGTTGTTTTTAAAACTTAAACCGGCAGGCTAACTCTTTTTGCGTAATCATAGAGTTACAAAATCGTTTAAATATCTTTGATTCAAATCGCTAAGATTGATTTATTTCCCGCAGACAACAATTTTATTTCCCCTCTGAGCAGAAGGCACTGCAAGCGTGGTAATGCAATACGTGATGTTATGAGGGAAATAAGAAAATCTGGTTTCTCAGTTGTCATTAACCAAACCCTGTTTTTTTGCCGTAAAAGAATTAAAAGGATTCAAAAACTGTCCAAAAAAAAAAAAAAAAAAAAGTGAATTAATTACATCTTTCTTGTATGTTTCCGGTATGTTCCATTTGCAGACGGAGTCATTGTAGAATGACAAGCACTGGTGTGGCATTCTCAGGTGGCGGTATTCGGTCAGCGGCACTGTGCTCTGGAGTACTGCGCAGACTGCTTCAAAAAGAGACCATTCCAGACTTCCTCAGCTGTAATTCAGGGGGTGGTTACACAGGCACAGCTTATCTGGACTGGAAATACCGGAACGAGCAGAAAGACGATCCAAAATGGCATCGGGAATTCTTCACAAACATGCGCAGACGAGTTGGAATTATTTGTGATTGGCAGAAACCCTTGCAGGGGATCTTGGATGTCTTTGTAATTCTCTTTCTTTTCCTATTGGTGGTAATCGTTCTTCCAGTCTCCAACTGGTCTGGTTTTGCTATTCCTGTTGCTTTTATCATTGATCGCTTCTTCGGTCGTTTGATGAGAATTCCCTTTACCTGCCCCGATGAAAAGAAGCATAATTTTACCAAAGCTGAAATGGTGGAGAATCCCGCAGTCTCCGTGGTTTTCAATATGTCAGAAACAGTCGAATGTGTCCCCAAATTCAGCCCTGAAATGCATTCTACGTTATTTACGTTTGCTTTTCTCTTTTTGCTGTTTCTTTTCTTTTTTGTCATGAAAAAGGTGGTAAGACCATCTTTAGAACCGTTCGCCATATTTCTGTCTAACTTCTCCGGGTTCGTGTTTGCGATGGTTTTCCTTCCGTGGTTCATAGAGGAGTTCGTTGTTGTGACACCCTATTGGCTGAATGCTCTGATTTTAGTTCTCAGCATTTTCTTATGGCTTGGCATACCTCCACTCAGGGACAAAGCGTCTTTAGCAATGGCTGTCTATTTTTATGCTTACGCTGTTAAGTGGAGAGTCTATAAAACAGATGTTCTTTCTGTAAAATACGACGAAACTACATTTTATCTCTTGGTATGGATCTCCGGAATATTAATCTGGATCAATCCCCTACTAGGTGTGTTTCAAAGAAGTGCTCTCCATGCTTACAACAGGTATTGAAGATGTTAATCGTAACAGCAATAACGATAACAGTAGCGATATCGGTTACGACAATAGTGACGATAAAATGACATTGACAATCACAATGACTGTAACAATGAAAATAAGAAAGACGATGATGATGACGATGATAACAGCAATAATAATGACAATGTCAATGACAATGACGATGAAGATGCAATAATAATGACAATGACAATGACATTGACGATGGCAATGACAATGACGATGACGACGACGGTGATGATAACGATGATGACGATGACGACGACGATGATAATGATGGTGACAATGACAATGACTATGACAGTGACGATGATGATGATAATTATAATATTGATACTTGATGATACTTAATATTAGAAGCTGATCAATTTGTGTTGATGGTGCCTTTTCTTGTTAATTAAATAGTTAAAACTCTGAGATAAGATCAATCCCCATGGAAAGAATGTAAAACGATAGTAATATACCAAACAAAATAACACTTTCGTTCACAAATTAAAGTCTCCTTCCGCAGATCATCCCATACGAGAGAAGACCACAAGGACCACAAGGGGTCAAACACTTTACGCATTGCTTGTAGTCAAAATACGTTCATAGATTGAAAAGGTTTTAAACAAGAACATGGTGGTAAATTTTAGCCGATTTCATTGCTTCCACAACCCACTTCAGAATGATACACCATCATTGTTCACTACTTTATCGCATCGACTTTCACTGCAAAGCTTCAAAGCTTTAAACTATCCAGACTGGCTCTCTGTTTCCTTTTATTTTTTCCAAGGAAATATGTGCGTTCCTACATATCTTCTTTGGGAAGTGATAAAGTTCCTACTGAACTTTTGAAATGATACTTGTGTTCCACAAGGTGGCGGCTCCAAAGAGCGTTTTACTCTCCTGAGACTACTTCGGCCACTCTCTGTTCCGGGTTCACGTGTCAAGACTTCATTCCCTTGTTTACATGCTGCTCAGGAATAGATGCTGAGAGATTGAATCAATCTTTGACCCTTGATGACCTGGCCGGAATTTCACCAGAGTACATCTGCAATACGACTGTCCATGAATGGCGAGTTACCTCTTCACATAGGTAATAAGAAATTGACCAATTTATTTTGATACACGAAAGATTAAAATTGGAGTTGGCTAAGACCCACTGATTCCTTTGTGCTCGCAATGTCAGGATGAAGGGTGTCGAGTTAAAACATTTTTTGAGGTTTCAAACCCGGACTGAAGTGTAGATTGTGTGTGATCATCTATCATCTTAAGTAATCTTAGACGTAAACTCATCGTCTTTGCGCAAATATTTTGTCGCTGTGATTAGTCGCAAGAGATTCAAACTAGTTTGACGCAGTTGACATCCAAAGAGGCTTGTCGTGGACCTGTCCTGAGATTTGCCTTAAACATCTCAGAATTCAATAAAACTTACCCTCTTTTGCCTGAGCTGTCCCTTCATGCAAACGGTTCCGAGTCATGCCTTACCAAAATTATTTTACACTAGAGAGTCTTCGTACGAGCTATTTACAATGGCACCCTCTAGAATTGAGAGAATTGACAATACACGGGGACCAAAACAGTTCGAAGGCAGGCTCCATCCTGCAGATATTAAGCTGGCAGACGCCATGGCAACCTCAGCAGCTGCGGTGTCATACCGAATGGGGAAGCACACCCTTAAACCATTACAGACCTTGCAGATTATGCTTGGAATAGGAATGGGTACAGCTATAAAAGCTGAACCCAGAAGTCGACGAGGGTGCTTTTCAAGAGTAAGTCACAGTTTTTACTAGTATGCATACTTCACCAGACGTGAGATACATAATAAGTCAGTAAAAAAAATAATAAATGAAGTGATAGCTGAACAATAATAATCAAACAAAGAAGAAGGTGAACATCTAGCAATTTTTACCACACCAAAGATTAAGCACGCGACAGAAACGCTAAAACAAGTATCTGTAATGATTTAGAGACTGGCTGGTGATGAGGATTTTATCCTCCATGATAAAATAAAATATATTTGAAAAAACCTTCCAATTTTAGCTGATTATCGAGGGATAATAGTCTGCTTTGAGCAGCAAATAAGTAATCAATACTTTTCTCTTCTTCCTTTTGTTCCCAGTTTGTTGCTGTTATCAGTCATCTTGTTCTGGCACTTCCCATATTGCTGCTGCCTCTGATACCTATACTGGGTGGAAGTGAGGTTTGGAACGAAAGAGCCGTGATCTTTTTTCTCGTCTTCTTCTGCGTGTCGACGCTGATCGCCGTCATGCCCACAGGCGCAGAAAACCCCAGATGCTGGCAACATTTTGTAAGGTATTGTCAACCCGACAACAACTTGAATAAATTTAAGGTTTCCATAATCATTCAGCAAATCCTTCAGATCCTTTTTAACCATTTACACCCCAACATCAGTATATTCTCCATACTGTTCGACAACAACTTGAATAATTTTAAGGTTTCCACAATCATTCAGCAATCCTTCAGATCCTTTTTAACCCTTTACACCCCAACATCAGCATATTCTCCATACTGTTCTCCAAACAATTCCTAAGATGCTGGCAGGGAGAGTTTGCTTATCAATCAAGACTTTCTGTAGTTGTTGATCATTTGTATTATTCTCCTGACCTTAATGTTTGATTCAGTGGTGATATCGTAAGGAGAAATTAGATGCTGATCACTCTTAGAAGTTGAAGAGTTAAAGCAGAATGATAAATCGCACTGATTTGTCCTTCAACTGTCTGTTCAAGAGAGCCACGTTAGTGCTAAGGGACCCAAGTTCGGATTAACGACAGGTTCCACTTGAAATAGCTCGAGCCGGCGAAATTTAAATGTATTTGCTAATAACGAGCCGTTGCCACGGTGACATAAATGAATGTTAATCGACTTGAATAAGCGAATAATCTTGAACATGTCATTTTGGTCGCCCATGAAACGCTTCACACAATTAAAGGCTGTTGCAAAATGCTTAAGAAACGGGAAAATCTTTGAGAAATCAACGCTAAAGTTGTGCACTTCTTTTTCTGTAGGTGGTGTATCGTCAACGTGTATCATGTCAGGGTCATCCGGGAACTTTTGAGGGTAGTCAATGAAGGCCCCACTCCCCCGCCAATCCTTTACCTGAGCGACGGAGGCCATATTGAAAATCTGGCCCTTTTACCTTTGCTGAAACGGAAATTGAAGAAGATTCTGGTTGTCGATGGGGGAGCTATAGAATGGGATAAGGGAATGGCAGGAGATCTACTCATTTCCCTGCAGCAGGCTCGACAGAAACTCCGTTGTTCATTCATAGGGATGGATGGGAGGGATGTAATCGAAGATATCAGAGCAAAAGTAATTGATAGGCCTGCGGGGATGAGGCCGAGAAGTTATCGATTTAAAGTGGAGTATTACGATTTAAAGGAAGATGGGGGAGAAGAGAAAGCCGGTGACGGAGAAGTACTTTATATTCTTCCACGTCACCCTGATGATGGCCTCCAGGGAGAGCGAAAGAGCTGGGATGAGTTACACGATCACACGAAAACCGATATCGAGGCTGCTCTATGGGGGACTGGACCAGATTTGGAAGCAGAGGAGGTGGAGCGCTTGACGTTTTGCTGCTCTGAATGCTGTCATTGCTCTCATTTGCAATATTTATCACATTCTTGTTGTGGTATATTCCCGTATCATTCTACATCCAATCAATTATTCACGCCCGCCCAGTTTTCAGCGTATCATCGGGAGGGCTACCACGCCTGTGTGGAGGCCCGCGCCATCGAGTTTCTTAAGGAATCTGAGGAGATCTCCGAGGAATAGTAGCTTGGGGTTCAGATTATTACTATGTAAAATGGTACTAAGACGGAATATATTCCAGAATCTATTCCCAAATGAATAAACTTATTTTTCTTACGAAAAATTTATAGGGTCAAGAAATGGATGTATGAAATGGTTTTCGTTTTGAACGATGTGTTCAACACGCTATTTAAAAATGTTAAATTACGGCATCCAAGATTTGATAGGAGCGAAAATTGAAACAGAAAGATACGATAGACAGAGAAATGAATGTTCTGGAAATATTTGAATGCTTCTAAAAATTCTCTGTTTTCTGTATATGTTCAGAATAGACATGTGTTCCAATGGAGTTCATTGCCAGAAGTGGTGTTAGAGGAAAATTTATGTGTTTTAGTTTTGGACAAATTTTTAGTATTTTGCGGTCGCGCAGTTCAAGTTTATTTTTCCGGTTTCGATAACAATAATAATAATAATAATGATAATGATAACGATAATGATAATGATAATGATAATGATAATAATAATAGTAATAATATCATTTATATAGCGCTTTATACAAAAGTAGAGTAGAGTAGATATCTATATTTATACAGGATAGCCCCTTCAGTGTAGTAAACACTGGTATCAACGGAGGTCCTGTTACTCACCCCTCCCATACCCACCCCAGGGGAGGAAATCCATCACACAGTAATCTCGTGCGTGGAAAATTAACGTCTCCTGCCCCTAACCCTGCAGGAGACGGGACCTCCATTTATT